>NC_063063.1:31515133-31681055 GCF_018812025.1 Megalobrama amblycephala
AGAAGAGGAAGTAATCTCGTTAAGGAGAAATTCATTTTACACCAAGAACACCCATTAACCTCGTAATCACAAACAATGTACATTATATTTAATACCAGTAAAAAAATGAAACATTCATAGCCCTATTGTAGTTGCCTCAACGGTATTCAGAATAATCGATCAAAAGGTCATTTTAGAGATGTTGAGCTTGTGAAAGCAGAGGCAACATTCTCATTCTAGAGAGCAATGAGGTAACTCTCAACTGACACACACATAATAATACAGAATTATAACATCATAATATAAACAAACTGATAACAGTAAGAAACATTCTTGTCAAAACTCCTACCTTCGTTCACAAGGAAGGCCCAACGACCCTGGACGTTTACGTTGCTTGTGCTCTTGAGGTTTTGGTAGTTGCCATTAACTGAATCAGGAATTACAAAGGAGTCTGTGGAGCCTATTGTGTCATATCCAGCCTATTAAAACCATTGAAAGCAAATGTTATGTATACAGTACATACAGAGCTGGTATAGAGTATAGAATATTAATTCAACCCTGTGATGTTTGTTTTACCTGAACTTGTTCATATAGCACAGCACAGTCGCCATAATTGATCAGAAAGAAGGAAAAACCTCCACCAGAAATTAAAACCACTTGAAACTTGATTGCCTGAAAGAAAAGAAAACACAATATCATGATTCATAGACTACACTGCAGTCTAAAAAGTAAATGAATAAATAAATAAAAACGTACTGGGCTTGTGCGATCACCAAATTCCCAAGTGACAACAAAGACTGAAGAAGCATTGAATGTCATCTGAGGGAAATACTGGTTTATATCCTGAGTGGCACGAGTGAGCACATTTCCACTTGTGTACTGCTGATATGAGAACACGCCACTGTAATAGTCGTCAACATCACTCCAGAGAGGAGCAATGAAATCTTCAGCTCCACTGGTGGGATTGTAGTTAGGACCTGATGCTGGTTGAGGTTGGTTGAATGTAAGGAGTCCATTAGAATGAACCTGTAATACGAGAAATCAGTTCAAATCCACCAGGAAATATGAACTGGCTTATAACAACATTTGCATTCATATTTAGACTGGCAATGGAACTGAATTCTCACGTATAACTGGTTGTATGTGCGGCCAAAGAACGTATATGGAGTGGAAAGGCCAACAGATACGTAGCTTTCATCACCATAATTATTGAGAGAATATTCAGTGTCTCCTGCCGCTGAGCCGAATGGATAGAATATCCCTGGAGTTGCCAAAAGAAAGAACACAAAAAACACAAATGAAGATGTGAGCAGTTTTTACAAGTCAGAATTCTTTTATTATGATGAAACGGGAGATTCGGGTGAGACAAATCAAAGAACTCATCAAACAAACAAACAAACAAACAAATAAATAGCTTTTGAACAATGCATTAATCCATGATTTGTTTTATGTCCCCACTAATGTCAAAATCAAACCTCTGCCCTTGGTGAAGCACATTGAAGTTGAGAAGTTGTAGTACTGTATTAATTACAATGTTTAAAATAATTCCTATATGATTTTGCAAGCAAGGTTATGTCAAGAGATAACCTCTGCCCCTCTTATTACGATCATTACATAGCCTACCTGTCTGATGAAGCCATATGTTACATTTTGAAACATTCAACTTACTTAAAATAGTCTAGAAACTAAATAAAAAAAATAAATAAAAAAATAGCCGTTGAAGAATGCTGAACACATTTACGAGTTGATTCAGTTTATATAGAGGAATGTGTTTTATAGTGCAGGGGTTCCCAACCTTAGGGGGGCGCCAGAGTTCGCAATAGGGCACTTGAACTTACATGCTTTGAAAAGTAGTATATGTGGCCTTGTGCCTACAGCTGAATCACTTTAATATAACTGATAATATAGCCTATATAGCTTTATAAATTATTTAAATGCATCACAAAAACATAACATGGATCTGATTTGCTCATACCAAATAATAATCCTCCAGATTGTAACAATACATCATATTACCAGTCGTAGTATCCATGGTTGAAGTCTCTATTGTTGTAGTTTCGGTTGTGGTTGTCTCTGGTGTGACAGTAATAGTGGTTGTGTTTATGTGGCTTGAATCTGAAATAAATTATAAATATCACAATAATAAAAACAAAAAACAATTATCTCTAACATAAAGTGCACATGTAAATATATTTACCTGCACAGTATGCCAAATTGCAGTAAGTTGGGCTCACAAACTCATAGACATAATAATCTCCTGGACAGGCTTTGACTTTAATGGGATTGGACTGGAAAAGGCAGCAGTTATTGCTCCAGTGACCGCAGACATCTCGAGTGACCACTCCATCCTCAACTGTTGGATGTCCTCCGTTCAGCCACAGTGGGGCATGAGTGCCACAGCTATACTCATCAACACATGTGTCTGGCATCTGAACGCTCTGATTCTGAATGAAGAGACGATACCAGCCGTTCCAGCTGACTGCAGTGTCACACATTATCTGAGAGGAATGTTGATTGTTGGTGGCTCTCCATGGATCATCCAGGACACTGTAGTTGTAGCAGGGGTCAACAGGGGGAGCTGTTGTTATGAAAATATTAAAGGATTAGTTTCAAATGAAAATTAGCCCAAGCTTTACTCACCCTCAAGCCATCCTAGGTGTATATGACTTTCTTGTTTCTTGCATTTGTGTAAAAAAAAAAAAAAATCCATATTTAACAAATTATGAAGTAAAACATCTAGCTTCCACCAGACTGCCTTCTGTATTCTTCAAAGGCTTATACTGTACATCCTACGCCTTCCCTATTCAACTTGCACGTCAGTTCCGTAATGCTAATGCCAATCAACATCTTACATCAAGTCTCCACCCATTACAGTAGCCACCATTTTGAAAAGTACAGTATTCCATTTTTTTGCTACTCCTCCTTCAAATTTTCTCAAAATTTGACCAAACTTTGGTCATATGATCTTTGAACCAAGCCACACAGAAATGAGTCGACAGTTTTTTTAATTCATCTTTGTTCAAAATTTATGATGTCGCAATCGAAACCAAAATTGGTACGCTTCATCGGAACCATGATCTGTCAACATCAGATGAAACACGTGTCCACCATTTTTAATTTTGTCATAAATTGCAATAACCTTTAAATAATTTGACATATCTTCACAAAAATTGGTACATATCATCATTAGCATATCCTGAAGGTACCTGAGAAGGCTGAACTCAGCACCACTTAGTATTCCATATATATAATGAATTTTGCAAAAAATGCTTATAACTTTTGAAAGCATTATCCCAAAATTTGCTTTATATCATTTTATTCCCTGGCTAATGCTAATTCTGACAATGTGTCATTTATCATTTTTCTTAAATGTACATGTTGGTACATGTCCACCATATTGATGTAAACGAAAAACAGTTTTTTCGCTACTTCTCCTTCAAATTTTGTCCAAAATCGGCTCAGATGATCTTTGGACCGAGCCGCACAGAAATTACTTTTTGATTTTTTGATATTTGACACCGTTCCCAAGATATTTGTCTCTGAATGTGACTCCTCTGTTTGGTGTCAAAGTTAGCATTCTAATTGGTTGTTTTGTAAAAATAATCTTCTGTTCCAGATATTGAGTGTTTCCTACAATGATCTAAACTAAAATTAATAAATATAACATGTGCTGCATTTTTATAAAAACATCTTAATTGTGAGATCATTCTCACATGAACTACTGAAGTTTGGCAGGTGTGTGTCAGTGTCTGCCCAGTGATGCAGTGAGTTGAGTGTCATTCACCAGATCCATAGACTGTGGGTTTGAATCCCATGTAGGACAACTTTTAAATTGTTTGTAATGTGTCATTTCAATTCCTTTATTATCCCAATAAGTATTGTACTAGTCTTTCTTCTTCTGAATAGAATTAAATCTATTTTTGCTCATTCTGTGTCCATTTTCATATTAGCTTCTTTTTTTCTCTTCCTGCTCCACATTGCGCTACAACCCAGACTTTTTTCTTATTATTTCTTATTTTGTTCATTTTGAGTTAATTCCCACCTCTACTTCTGAACCACCTTTTTTCATGTACATTCAATTCCTGCTGTTTTTGCTCTTCTTGCTCTGCACTGCGCTACAACCCAAACATTTTTCTCATTATTTCTTAATTAATTTTTCTCATTATTATTCCTTATATTCAATGGCCTTTGGTGCTTGGCCCCGAATTGCTGCTTGCAGCTATATTTATTATTATTATCATTATGGTAACACTTTTCCATAAGGTTCATTATTTAAACATTAATGTAGCAATACCATGAGCAATATATTTGTAACTGTATTTACTAATCTTCATTAATGTTAGTTTATGAAAATACAGTTGTTCATTGTTTGTTCATGTTAGTTCGAATGTTGAAATTAACATTAACAAAGATTAATAAATGCTGTAGAAGTGCAGTTCATTATTAGTTCATGCTAACTAATGTAGTTAACTAATGTTAACTAATGAATCTTATTGTAAAGTGTTATCCATTATTATTTATATCTGTGTGCACATGCAATAATTTCATCTCTGATGGTTGGGGCATGTAAACAGGTGTTATAAACTGAGTTTCAGAAACACATGTGGTTTAGTTTTCAAAATAAACAAAGTTTCAGTACTTCACTCTGTCAAAAAATGCGTTCCATGATTATATTTTATTATATAAAGTTTGAATTGCATAATTATTTGTGAGCTGTATTGGTTCCTAATGTGGTTGTTTTTGGTAATATTTTCTGCAGAAATTAATTTACCTATGAATTTTCTTAAAGAGATTAAAAAGGAACATTTCAAGAGATCATGTTTAATGAGAGTTTATAAAGGAAGCAAGTAAATTCTTTACCAGTGGTTGTGATTGGTGGAGTAATGGATTCTATGGATGGGATTGTCTCTGTTGTTGTAGACGCTGATGAGATGAACTGACTTGAGGCTTCTGGTGTTAGGAACATTTTAAATCAACATCAATAACTTTTAAACAAAATCCAGAAAAGTAAATGGCTGAAGATCATATGAGTAAATGCTCACCTGCACAGTAAGCTCCGCAAACCATTGGCTTGACAAACTCATAAACATAGTAATTTCCTGGACAGGCTTTGATTTGAATAGGGTGGGATGTGTAAGTACAGCAGCCATACCATGATGAGACACAGATCTGACGGGTGACCACTCCATCTTCCAGCTGTGGGTGAGGGCCGTTGAGCCACAGTGGTTCATAAGTGCCACAAGTGTACGGATCTACACATGATTCTGACATCTGAGCATTTTCACCATTGTAGAACAGCCTGTACCAGCCATTCCACTCCACATTATAATCACACATGCCGTAGTAGTAATAGTTATTATAGTAAGAGTTGTTAGTAGATCTCCAAGGCTCATCTAGACTGGTATAGTTGTAGCAGGGGTCAACACTTGGAGTGGAGAAAGGCACTAATAGAAAAAGCATAACAAAATAGAAAGAGCATTATATATTGCAGATTAAATTTATTAAAATGAATAATATGAATATAAATCAATACAATTAATGACAAACATGATAAAAATATGAATGAATGTACCTGCGCAATATACAGGAGCTGGGATTAAAAGTGTTGGCCTGGTAAATTTGTAGACATAATAATTTCCAGGACAAGCTTTAACTTGGATTGGGTCGGATCTGTAGCGACTGCACTGATCATAGCGAGAGCCGTAAACTTCAAGAGTAACAACTCCATCTTCTAGCCGAGGATGAGATTCACCAAGATACAGAGAACTAAAACCTCCACATGACATGTAATAAAAACACCATTCAGGCATCTGAGCACTTGATCCATTCATGAAGAGTCGATACCAGCCGTCCCATTCTACACGAGTGTCATCATGATCAGATATGTATCCATACCAAGACCAGTAATTGAGTGTGCTTCTCCAGTGGTTGTCGAGTATGTTGTAGTTATTGCACGGGTCATAATCTGTTAGTGAGAAATGATGAGACCAAAACAAACAAGTTATATTTCAATGAGGAACTTCATGAGTGCAAATATGAACCAGTCAAACACTGTAAAAGATTCTTAAACCATTCATACAAAAAGCAACTGTGTAATAGTGAAAACGTTTATGCATAAAAATTGCCATTTAAACTATAAAAAAATAGATCATATTTAATAACACTCATATATTTATGTGTTATTTACAGCTTACTCAATGTGATGCTGGATCCAGTGAATATATCTGGACTTAAAGTGGAAACTGTCTGAGAAATGGTGCTGACATCTAAAAAAGAAGGAAATTCATGTTATGACAGAAATCTTTTTTTTTTTTTTTTTAAGATTTGAAATATTGAAATAAATGAGAAAAGCACAGTACCTGTGCAGTATCCTGAACACCACCATGCTTGATTCACAAGTTCATAGACATAGTAATTGCCTGGACATGCTTTCACTCTGATGGGTTTTGTTTTGTAATCACAGCAGCCTCCCCAATAAATCCCTCCACAGACCTCCCTGATCACCACTCCATCCTCTATCTGAGGGTGAGGATCACTGAGCCACAGATTATAGTATGTGTTACAGCTGAATGAACTAACACAGGTCTCTGACATCCGGATGTTCATTCCATAGTAGAAAAGCCGGTACCAGCCATTCCAGGAGAGCCATTCATCACAAATGTAATCTCCACTTTCATTGTTGCCTCTCCAGGGACGATCCAGAGACTCATAGTTGTAGCAGGGATCACTGCTGATGCTTTGGAAAGTAACTGTCATGAAGTTTGCAAAAGTACTATTAAAATATATCCTTTCCTAAAGAGCATAAGAGTTTTATACCCTAAAACCTATTATGATGGTTAATTATATTCTAACCAGTCGTGTTCTGTCAGGCTGCAGAATGGGGCAGAGCAACACCTGGGGTGATGCTACATATGCCAAAAGCTGTGCAAATAAGTTTTATTCTGAGAAAAAAGACTTGACTGCAGATAGACTCAAGAGGACTATGGAGTAATATTATGATGTTTTCATATACAGTATGCATTAGGGGTGTAACGGTACACAGTTACAAGTCACGGTTCGGTATGTACCTCGATTTTGGGGTCATGGTTTGGTAAGATTTCATTACAATAGGAAAAATGGTCACACTTTAGTTTAGGGTCCAATTCTCACTATCAACTTATGATTTTTGTCTCAATTATTATTATTATTCCATTATTTAACCAGGGGAAGTCATATTGAGACTATACGCTCTTTTTCAATAAACCCCTAATTACTGCTTATTAATAGTTAGTAAGGCAGTTGTAAATTTAGTTAATCGGTAGGATTATGGGATGTAGAATATGGTCATTTAGAATAAGGCATTAATATCTGCTTTATAAGTGCTAATAAACAGCCAATGCTAATAAGCAACTAGTTTATAGTAAGATTTGGACCCTAAACTAAAATGTTACTGGACAAATGAACAAATCCACAATGCTTAGGTTGATTTTCATTTATTTTGAACACACAGTAGTGCAAATCAGTAGTGCAAAGTTTGTTCCACCTAGCAGCATTTAGTCCCCTAGTTGGTTCAGTACAGCACAGCCTCCAATAGTGTATTAAGCACTAAGCAGTAAACAGAATAGTTCACTTTTTATGTGTACACAAGGGTCAGCGTACAGTGCGCGGGATGCGAATTTCATCATCAGAAGTGTTTGCACATATAGTGTACACACTGCCAGATTTTTGTAACTTTGTACTCGCAGATCACATGTGCATTTAATTGTTTTTGCAGAAATTAGTTTATCCACAAGGTGGCAACCATGCGCTGGAGGCGTAGATTCACAGGGTAGTCAAAGAAAAACTGCATAAACAGAACAGACAAGAACGCATGCAAGCTACAGCAATAATTGAGGCCTACATAGACGAGAGATTGTGTGAAGAGGTTAGAAAGTAGCCTCATTTGTACAACTCTAGCATGAAAGAATACTAAGAAGTTTACATAGGCTATAACTCGTGGAGAGAGATTGCTCAAAACTGCACATGCGTTGAACGCCGTATGTGTACGAGTCGAATGAAGTGTGCTTTGCAAGGCTGTGCATTCAACTGTGTGCGTACACTAGCGTACATTTAAAAAAACTAAGTATAGCCAGGGCTTATGTTTTCAATGCTCAAGTAATTTTTGTATGCACTGTTCTTCTTCTGCTCTTTCTCCTGTTGTGGCGGTTGGCAAACAGTGTTGTATTACTGCGTAAGCCCCCTTCTGGATCGGAGTGTGAATCGCCTGTGACTGTCGGTCTGTATTTGTCATTTAATTACATAAACCGAACCGTGACGTTCGTACCATACAGTTCAGGATGAATACATGTACCATTCCATCCCTAGTATTTATATTACATATTGAACAAATCGCCTTAAATGTGATTTGAGGAATTGTGTAACAAAGAGATCTAGGTGAGTGCTATTGATCTGTATGGGGACTCAACATAACCTACTGTACAGAATGGATAATGAACTGCACACCAAAATATTAAAGATAAGAGTTAGTATTGTACCTGCACAGTACATAGGCCCTGGAGCTGATGTGATGGGTTTGACAAATTCATAGACGTAATAATCTCCTGGACAGGCTTGGACTCGGATGGATGTGGAACTGTAGGCTCCACACTGATTGGAATACCACCACCACCATGAATGAGTTCCCAGGACTTCTCGGGTCACCACTCCATCCTCAAGTGTTGGATGAGAACCGTTGAGATACAGTCCAGTTTGACCACCACATCCCATATAACTCACACACCACTCAGACATCTGGGCACTTTCTCCATTCAAATACAGACGATACCAGCCACTCCATTCAACACGGGTGTCATCATATCCATAGTATTGGTTTTGCCGTATATCTCTCCAATATTCATCAATGGTGTTATAATGATAGCATGGATCAGGTTCTGAGAGAATAAAAAAAAAGTGAAGTGGCAAAAATAAGAGTACAGATAAACATCTAGCATCTGTGTCTGTATGAAAGAGAAGATATTGGGATGGTAAAATGATTGATTAGATAAATTGACTAAACCTACAACAAGTGCATCCTTTATACCCATGTCGGTAACGCTTTAGATTACAGCCCGGAAAGTACTGCGTAATTACAACAAATTTACAGCGTAACTTTCAATAATTATAGTGTAACTATACACTAAGTATGTGTAAGTATAGGGGACCAATATGTAAAGTATTGGGAATAAAGGGGTAACAACCAGGAAAATAACAAATTATTTATACTGTAAATATTTTATAACTAAGGGGTACGTATGACATATAACTAAGGGGTAAGTATGACATTACGGGCCGTAAATTAAAGTGGAGCTTGTTACCCTCTTATTTCATGTAGTTACAGGGTAAGTATGACATTACGGGCCATAAATTAAAGTGGTGCTTGTTACACTCTTGTTTCATGTAGTTACAGGGTAAATATGACATTACGGGCCGTAAATTAAAGCAGAGCTGTTACACTCTTGTTTCATGTAGTTACAGGGTAAGTATGACATTACGGGCCATAAATTAAAGTGGTGCTTGTTACACTCTTGTTTCATGTAGTTACAGGGTAAGTGTGACATTACTAGCCATAAATTAAAGCGGTGCTTGTTACACTCTTGTTTCATGTAGTTACAGGGTAAATATGACATTACGGGCCATAAATTAAAGTGGTGCTTGTTACACTCTTGTTTCATGTAGTTACAGGGTAAGTGTGACATTACTAGCCATAAATTAAAGCGGTGCTTGTTACACTCTTGTTTCATGTAGTTACAGGGTAAATATGACATTACGGGCCGTAAATTAAAGCGGAGCTGTTACACTCTTGTTTCATGTAGTTACAGGGTAAATATGACATTACGGGCCATAAATTAAAGTGGAGCTTGTTACACTCTTGTTTCATGTAGTTACAGGGTAAATATGACATTACGGGCCGTAAATTAAAGCGGAGCTTGTTACACTCTTGTGTCATGCAGTTACAGGATAAGTAATAAAAAAAATAAATAAAAAAAACGCAAACAGTCATATCACTTGGAAAACTTTATTTGAAAAACAACTTAAGTTACAACACTTTAGCTTGGCTTCCTCCTCCTCTTGTTCCTCTTTTTCTTTCTTTCCACTGATGAATCTTAAGAGGGAATCCCATTTGCTATTCTGTATTAAAAGAAATACAGTACACCCGGAAATGTGCTCACCATTTACTCGTCTTTTACCCTCATCCCAGCTAACCAAAATACGTGACTGTTACGTAACTGCAACGTAATTTGGTGACCAAACTTTCGTCGTGGCGACGTAACTAGTTACGTTGTGGCAACCGGAAAAGTGAAATTCCCGGATACGTTGCCACAACGTAACTTTGTGACGTTGCCAGTTAGTAACTGCAACGTCGTGGCAACGTTGTGTATCAATAGTTGTGTGCTGGTAATCAGTTGGTAATTTTTATATTTATTTGTTTTTCTATGGGCGGACATGCAGTAGTTTAACCTAATTTATGTCCTCATTTGCCCAAACTAATTTAAAGGCTATTCCAACAGCTGTGAATGATGAATGCAGACCTCAAAATGAATTAAATTCATTTATTGTGAAAAACACACAGAACATGATCAAAACTCAAAATAAAAATAATAAAATACACTAAAACTATAAATAAAAACATATAGCCTACAGCGAAACATAAAATAAAAGCATTCAAGACGTTTTGCACTCAGTATTATTAAAAACATATGCTATGCTAGCGTAACATTTTGCTAACATATATTTCAGACGATCAAGGAAAGATACCATATAATCACAGAGGTAAAAATATTAACAAAAGTACTTAGTAGACTGTGGGTAATGTTACTTAACCAATCTGACGCAGTTGTTGAACTTTATTGCTATAAAACTGACGAGAAACACGGAGAAAGGTTGACGCTGTCCTCTCCAGCAGCTTGAATGTTTTCCCGGTTGCCATGGCAACTCTAACGGCCACCAGCACTAACGTAAACATAACAATAAAAAAAGGTTTTGTGTCTTTCCAAAGTTAACTTTATACATTTTTATAAAAGCCATTTATTCGTTGTCACCTCGGAAAAATAAATTCTTCTCTCAGAAAAATTAACTTCACTCACTTGTCAACATACTATGGGCGCGCGCGCACTCCATTTGTGGAGGCGCGCTGTATGTCACATCACTGTATAAAAAGCAGTCATCCATATTCTGACTTAAGGGACATTTCAGTCTTGTGTCTGACGTTTAATTACACATTTTAAATGGCAAATTCTCTTAATAATAACATATAAAGAAGGTGTGATGGTGGTAATGAAATCACCAGCACATGACGTTGCTGTTACGTTGCCAGTAAGTCATGGAATGACCATTATATTACCAATAGAGTACGTATCTGCAACGTCCTTGGTTTTCTTATAACGTTAGGAGATCGTACTGACGACGTTGTGATATGGTAATTTGATGGTAATAATATTACGGGTATACAACGTTGTAGTTACGTTACTGGTAAATCATGGAATGACCATTATATTACGAATAGAGTACGTATCTGGAACGTCCTTGGTAATCTTATAACGTTAGGAGAACGTACTGACGACGTTGTGATATGGTAATTTGATGGTAATAATATTACGGGCATACAACGTTGTAGTTACGTTACTAGTAAGTCATGGAATGACCATTATATTACGAATAGAGTACGTATCTGGAACGTCCTTGGTAATCTTATAACGTTAGGAGATCGTACTGACGACGTTGTGAGATGGTAATCTGAAGGTAATGAAATTACTGGCATGCGACGTCGCAGTTACGTTGTCAGTTAGTAAGTCATTAAATTACCAAAAAGTACGAATACATTACGTAACTGTTACGTCGTGTGTTAGCTGGGATGCCATCTGAGATGTATACGACTTTCCTTCTTAAGATAAACACAAAAAGGTTTTTAGGAAAAAATAAATCATCTGGGAACACTTTATAATGCAAGCTCACGTGTTCCTAAAAATTGAAGCATCAAACAGCACAAACAGCAATAACTACAGTAATCCATATGACCATAATGGATGAATCAATGTCTTCTGAAGTGAAACGATAAGTATTTGTAAGAAAAATATAAAATATTTGAATATTTTTAAAACTTTCGACCAACTGTCTTCGGCGCGTGCATGTGAGGGTTGAGAGTTCATGCTTGACGTAACTTGAAGCGTGACGTAAGCGTGCCGAGAAACTCACGCAGATGTTGGATGCCGTACGTTTTTTTTTTTTTTTTTTAATTTTTTTTTTATTAATGCTCACAACAAAATACACAGAATAACAGATAATGAGAATGAGAAACAAACAAGACAGAATAACAGAGATGGCAGTTCTCGCACGAGTTTCACATGAATCTCCCGCGAGAACGTCATGAAAGCTTCACGTTGCTCATTACCATAGATATATACACTAGATGTCGCCTTGGGGTTCTAAGCATGCGTCAAAACCGCCACCATCTTGGAACAGGGGTCTTGTCATAGGTAGTAGCTAGGTAACGCTGCTATCTCCACCTGTACTTTGAATTCATGGACAATGGCGGACTTTTGTGCAGCGTATGGATGTATGGATGTCAAACGAAAGAAATCTAAAAACCAGACAGCAAGGGATTACATTTTACAAGTGAGAATGTGTTTTATGATATTGAATGTTACGAAATTATATTTCTGGTTACGTTGGTTTGTTTCAGTCCTTGGTTAACGACCACAGCTAATCCAGAAATCCGCAGTAGGGGTAAAATCTTTGCGTTGCAGGGGCAGCTGCCACTGAGACCATCACTTGACCCGTCACCGCTAGTGGCAGCTGCCACTCAACCTGTCACCGCTATATGCACCTGCCCCGCGACCTGTCACCGCTGCCACTCGATCTGTCACAGATATACGCGCCAGTCACTCGACCTGCCACGGCTATACCCGCCTGCGTGGTAGGTGTTAAGTATCGGTAGAAATATTTTTCAGATTCATAAAAAATAAATAAAATGAAACTGTTTACTGCAAACTTCACCTGATTCTTGTTATACATGTTCCCAATTAAGTACCACTGTGGTGACTATCATGTTGTTTTACTGTTTTATTCTTTAATAATTATATGTCAAAGTCAGAGACTTGCTATACAGACATATTTTAAAAATTCATAAAAATATGAAATCAAATTGTTTTCTACAAACTCCACCTGATTCTTGTTCTAGATCTTTCTAGAGGAATTGCTTGTGCCTGCATTACTTCCGGTGGCGCTGCTCTGCGGCGACACGGACACAGACACGTGTACTGCTGTTTTGTTTGTTAGTTAGTTAGTTTTAAATTCTTTTTAAGGAAATAGGACTGAATGGCGGCGTGCGTCTTGGGACTTTTTCTGTTGGCGATGGTGCTTATGTGTGAACTTTCTTCCACTTGTATAACTAGTGGCAATCGGGTGCTGGTTTATTCGAGGGAGGCGCTTCTGTCTCTACGCTATTGTGGATATGGATATGCATCAGACCAGCCCCGATCGTTTACTAAAAATTTACCTGAGGACATAATAGCTTCACGTCATCAGCGATTGCAAAAAAGAGGCCGGAGAGGAGGTGCACGACAGCGGCTGCGAAGAAGAGGTAATCGACCCCCATTGCCATCTATGATCCTGAGCAACGCTAGGTCGCTGAAAAATAAGATGGATGAACTTCGAGTCTTAACAAAGGGATGCTTTGAGTACCGTGAGTCCTGTATTATGCTTTTCACTGAGACTTGGTTACACCCAGAGATCCCTGACGGTCTTGTTGAAATAGACGGGTTTTCACACATTCGCTCTGATAGGAGTGCGCTGTCGGGAAAAAGCAAAGGGGGTGGGCTCTGCCTGTACATAAACGACAAGTGGTGCAGACAGCACTCAGTTCGGGAGAAAATTTGTAACTCTGATGTCGAGCTGTTATGTGTAAGTCTCAGGCCATTTTATCTACCACGCGAGTTTGGCAACATCCTTATCTGCTCTGTCTATGTACCCCCCAACGGTAATGCCTCACGAGCTGCGACACAAGTGGCAGACTGTGTTCAAGAACAATTACAGCGCACCCCAAATGCTCCTGTTTTTATTATTGGAGATTTTAACCATTGTTGTTTGAATACTGCACTTCCAGGTTTTGAACAGTACATTAAATGTGATACCAGGAAGAAGAGGACTTTGGACAAATGTTATGGAAATTTAAAGCATGCATATACAGCCGTAGCTAAACCGCCCTTGTCCAACTCCGACCATAATACAGTTCATCTGATCCCTACATATAAGACAGCTCTAAAGAGCTGCAAACCTTTGGTTAAGACTATTAATGTATGGTCAGAGGACAGTATAGAAACATTGAAAGGTTGTTTTTTAAGTACGGATTGGGACATTTTCTCTAAGGAGTCAAGCTTGGATGACGCCACAGAAACTACTACGGAATATATAAAATTCTGTGTTGATTCTGTGATCCCAAAACGGAAAATAAAAATCTACCCCAACAACAAACCTTATATCACAAAGGAGGTGAAGGACTGTATCAACAGAAAAAAGCAGGCATTTAAGACCAAAGATTATTTACAACTTAAAACTGTTCAAAAAGAGTTGAACCAGAAACTTAAAGAAGCAAAGGAACACCACAGGGAGTCCATGGAAGGAAAGCTGCAAACTATGAACTCTAAAAAATTTTGGGACTCAATGAAAACGGCTGCCAATATGAAACCTACTAAGAAATCTTTGCATGTTGTAGATGAACTGGAAAAAGCAAATGAGTTAAATTATTTTTATAAGAGGTTTGACAATCATGATTTTTCGGCAGAATGTAATATAGTGCTTGATAGCATTGTTATTGATGAGGCTGATAGGTTGGAGATTGACTTTAAATCTGTCAACAAGGTCCTCAGGCTGATTAATGTTAATAAGGCTACAGGCCCGGATGGCATCTCTGCCTTTCTATTAAGATCATGTGCAGATGAATTGACACCTGCCTGGAGCCCCATTTTTCAGAGGTCCCTGCACTCTCATACTGTACCAACACAATGGAAAAAGGCAATCATTACACCTGTTCCCAAGAAATCTGGTCCACAGGAGAACAACGATTTTAGACCTATTGCCTTAACTTCTGTGGTGATGAAGTGTATGGAAAAGCTCATTATGAACAAATTACAGCCTGATGTAGTCCTACAGCTGGATCCCTACCAGTTTGCTTATAAACACCAGAGAGCCACTGATGATGCAATCAACAGTATAGTGCATTTAGTGAGTAAACATCTCGAGAATCCTAAGGCTTATGCCAGACTGCTGTTTGTAGATTTTACATTGGCCTTTAATACTCTGCAGCCTCATGTTCTTCTGAAAACATTGCAGCGGATGAATGTCAACCCCTTTATTATTAGATGGTTCCACTCATTTTTAACAAATCGCAGCCAACAAGTCAGGGTGAACAGGACATTGTCTGAACCTGTGACCATTAGCACTGGTGCTCCTCAGGGGTGCGTCAGTTCCCCTGTACTGTTCACACTGTATACTAATGAATGTACATGTAGTACCGCTAACAATTACATGATTAAGTTTTCTGACGATACAGCTATTTTGGGTCTCATGTTGGATACATCAGACCTAATTGCATATAAACAGGAGGTCCAGAATTTTGTCCAGTGGTGCGATAAGCATTCTCTCACCATTAACACTAAGAAAACAGTGGAGATGGTATTTGATCCTAAATCCATTGGAGACCACTTACCAGTGGCCATTAATGACCAGCATATAGTTCAGGTTGACTCCTATAGATATCTGGGCATATATATTGATAACAAATTGACATGGAGTGCTCAGGTAGAAAACATCTGTTGTAGGGTTCAACAACGACTATATTTTTTACGTAGATTAAGGGCCTTTGGCGTTAATCAGAAAGTGTTGCTTCTTTTCTATCATGCTGTAATTGAGAGCCTTTTGCGGTATGGCATCTCAGCCTGGTTTGGTAACCTTAGTGTACAGCTGAAAGCCCAGATCACATGGCTAACACAGACAGCCATGAAAATTATGGGAGTTAGACAGCATCCTACACTTCAGGCTGTCTATAATGAAATTATTATTAGACAAGCCCAAAAAATAATCTCAGATCCAAGTCATGTCCTCCACCCTGAGTATCAGCTTCTTCCCTCGGGAAGACGTTTTAGAGTCCCTCAGTGCAGGCTTAACCGTTTTAAGAACTCCTTTGTCCCCTTGTCTATTAAAGCTTTAAATGACAAGTCAGTGAGAGGTCTGCCCCTATAGTGCCCCTTTGTCAAGATGTTCATGTATATTTTATGAATTTTATTGATTAGAGGTGTGTCGTAAGATGAGCAGTGTGCAATTGGTTGGTCAATGATAGTTGTGAGTTAATCACAGATTTTGTGTGTATATGTATGTATTGTAATGTTTGTATGTATGTATTAAGTTATTTATTTAAGCAGTCACTGGTTTGGCATGTGTCCAAGACAAATTTCCTTCGGGATAATAAAGTTTTATCTAATCTAATCTAATCTAATCTCCCCAAGTACCACCGTGGTGATTTTCATGTTGTTTTTCTGTTTTATTCTTTAATAATTATATGTAAGTAGCGATAGTTCATTCGAAGTTTACTCAAGTGGAAGAATGTGACTAATAAACTTAGGCCTACTAGCACTATGCATTATATTTTTAAAAAGTAGATTATCTTAATATCAAAACCTTACATTTTCTATGGACTCAATGATAAATACATGTCTGACTGTTGGAACGAACCAAAAAAAAAAAAAAACCCTAGAAAATCGCATTCATGACGATTTATGGTGATTTTATTTCCGTTAGACCTTTGCCTACATTGACTCTGATGCATCAAAGAGGAAGGGCTCCCCTGTTCCAAGATGGCGGCTCTATTGACGCATTCGTTCCAATGAACTGCCGTAGCCAAGGCAACATCTAGTGTATATATCTACGGCTCATTACAATATGCTTCGTCAAACGCAAAGTCGACTCTCATGCAGGCGCTGGTGACAGTTGGTTGGAAGCGAAAAGATGAATAGCCTAAACCATGAATTTCTGGGTGTACTGTATTTTCTTATAATACATAATAGCAATGGGATTCCTTCTTAAGATTCATCAGCTGAGAAACAAGAGCAGGAGGAAACCAAGTGAGAAACAACAACAACCAAAATACAGACAAAACTTGTTCTGTCAGGACTTAAGAGTTTAAAAATGAAAAGTTGATTTAAAAAAATGAATAATAAGTGTTGTAGACCTGTTTTTAATAAAGTTGTTTTTCAAATAAAGGTTTCAGAGTCAGTGATATCAGATTGTTTGCATTTTATTAATTACTTACCCTGTAACTACATGAAATAAGAGGGTAACAAGCTCCTCTTTAATTTACGGCCCGTAATGTCATACTTACCCTGTAACTACATGAAACAAAAGCATATTTCCCCATGTATTAAAAAAGATTGCAATAGTTCTTTCTGCTTGCCTTGAAACAACTTAATCAGTGTACTTTCTCGCTAAATTGCTCCCAAACGTAAGATTGTTGTCCATCATAACATTATAAGTACCCCTTAGTTATAAAATATTGACAGTATAAATAATTTGTTATTTTCCTGGTTGTTACCCCTTTATTCCCAATACTTTGCATATTGTTACCCTATACTTACACATACTTACTGTATAGTTACACTATAATTATTGAAAGTTACGCTGTAAATTCTTTGTAATTATGCAGTACTTTCCGGGCTGTAATCTAAAGCGTTACCCCCATGTCTTACTGATTTAAAAAGAACTGAACCTAGATCTCACTTGAGTGATTTCTAGGAGCTGTATTTATACTTGTTTTACCAAATAGAAATGACAATGTTATACTTTGTTTTGTAACTTTGACAATAAATGTGAGATTCAAATATTTAAGTAAAATTATTTTCCCATTGAAACAAAACATAAAAAATGGACATTCATAAACATTCATCAGTGAATGGAGTCCTTTCTCCATTTCAAAGGTGTGTTTACCTAAGTGTTGTTTCTCTGACTGTTTTTCACTGTGTATGGTCACAAAGCACTGGGAATATTGTGGTTTGTATTTTTTATTTATTATTATTTTTTTTATTTTTTTTTTGGATGCCATGGCGAATATGGGAATGGTGAGTTATGAACAACTCGCATGACAGCATGGAATAAAGGTGCCGGTTACAGTTGAGTGCTCAGTTGAAGAATGTGTGTTAGCGGCAGGAGAGGTGGTTAGTCACAGTGGTTTTTGTTCGGCGTCCAGAATGAACAGGGCTGTGGTGTTAGGGTTAGGGTTTCTTGGACAAAGTTGAACAAGTTAACACTATAGTTGGAAATAGAATAGTTTTTGATGATAGTTTGATTAAGGTCACACACACACACACACACACACACACACACACACACACACACACACACACACACACACACACACACACACAAAAATGGTTTATGGCAGTTATTTATATCTTTTGCTGTAGTGTGTCAGTAGAAAATATCAGTTTATATTACCAAACATTCATTTTGCCATTAATTGTAATAATCCAGTGAGATTTTTGTATGTACAAGGAGTCTGACAACAGCCGGTATAATCTGATCTCACCATCATCGAGTCCATTGAGTCCGGGATTACATGAAAAAGCAGAAAGAACTGGGATAGACTAAATTCAGAAGAACCTTAGCAACGTCTACAAGACGCTCAAAGAAACCAACCTGCAAAGCTACCTGAAAAACTATGTGCAAGTCGAGGGAGAGGTATGTGGAGGAGTTTTCTGAGCTTGCTTGCTTGCTTGGTGAACTGGCCAGATGCCCCATTGAATGCTTGTTTTTTGGCGGGGCTGGACGAGGACACGATTCGCTTTAGTGAACCTGCATGTTTTTTTCCAAGTCGAGACAATTAATCTGATTCTCTTTCTGAATGGTGCTGATTTTGAAGTTGAAGAGGTTAAAAAAGAATCGTGTTTTCCTCGTCCAGTCCCCGCAGAAATACAAGCGGCCTGACCAGTTTGCCAACCACCAGTTTCCCAGCTTCCCACGAGCCTGCTCCAGCCTTCCACAAGCCCACTCCAGCCGCCGCCTAGCACACTCCAGCTTCCCACGACCCCGCTCCAGCCTTCCACAAGCCCGCTCCAGCCGCCGCCGAGCACACTCCAGCTTCCCACGAGCCCGCTCCAGCTTCCCATGAATCCACTCCAACAGCCCACGAATCTGCTCCAGCAGCCCATGAGCCCACTCCTTTCCACGAGCCCTTCTAGCCGTGGATGGGGAACATGTGGGCGTAACACATGTGGTTGGGGCTTGGAACCCGCCATGGCCGCCCATGGCCCCTGACCTGCCATGACGGCCCGAACTCCTAGACCTGCCCTAGGTCTGTCCTAGGTCTCCAGGGTGCCCACCCCCCCTCCCCCATTGTTCCATCTGAGGCACGAGGACGCGCCTACTGGGGAGGGGGAGGTAATGTTACAATCACACCTGTCCCGGACTCCGTTTCCCAGAATCCTCCCTGTTCCTCACCTGAACTCACTTCCTCATCAGCCTTCCTGCTTCTCCCTGGATTCCATGCACCTGTCTATTGTCATCAGCACTCCCTTTTAGTTGGACTCACTCCTAGCACTCCCTGTCCATTCTATTGTTATGTCAAATGTGTGTATGGTTCTCTGCCTTCCTTTTGATAATAAAACCCAGTGCGTGAACGCCTCTTTACCGCAACCTACACAACTGTGACAATCCTTCAGTGTCTATTTATAGTGTAGGGGGCGGGATGCTTCAGATTCTAGACAGCATTTGATTGGACAGAAAATCTGATGAGAAGCTGAAGTGCAGGGTGATGTCACCAAAATCATTGATCCATACTGGCGGAAGTGAGAAACATTTCTAATGCTTATTTCTTCTAAATGCAAGTTTTGTAATTGTTTTGGAGCACACTAGCTTATAAACAACAGTAAGGCTAACATATTCATACTACCATAGCATTTTATGGGTGGCTGCATGTGTCAGCGTAATACACTGTGAGTGTTATTTATATTTATAGCTCAAATTTTAAACACGTTATCATGCAAAGTGCTAAAAATTAAAATAAAAGACAGAGTAACAGAAGAATTAAAAGCAGGCCAACAAAATTTACAACTTTCCACGGAAAAGGGAAAGTCATAAAGGTTGGAAGAGCATTTCATATAAATGTTCAAGTAATGCAGTAAATATGATGACTAAGCATTATGTAACAGAAAATGCCTCACAATGAAAAATACACATTTTATGGTGTGTATAAAACCACTTGTTAGTCTAAAAGCAATGTGTCCATTTACATGTGTTGGAACAGTCAGTTAAGAGCTAATGATTAACCGCTGGATTAATCACCCAAATATTTTGATGATTATCAAAATAATCAATAGTTGCAGCCCTAATTAATCGAGAAATATTTTTTCCTTAAGATAAACTGACATGTGCCTGAAATATTTCTAAATGAATCAATACCACATTGAACTGAATTGAGATCAGAGTCAAATCAAGAATAGGGCTGTGCAATATGAAAAAAAAAAAAAAAAAAAAAAACCTACAACGATTTATTTTATCAATATTGTGATTTTGGTTTTAATCACGATATTAACACACACAGGCATGCTTTACATTATCATAAATGCATTCAGTGTAAATTTGAAACATAATTCCAAAGGAAACCAATTAGAGCTTTATCAAAAAGCTGTAACATGTCTCTAGAACAGATTTTGTTGGACAAGAGGTTCATAAACACTTCTCATGTTTGGAAAGATTGTGTTGCTTTTTCTAATGCAGTTCATTCAGATGGAGCATCATTTACTACTGATTACAGAGCAGCTATTCACTAACACACTGTGTAGAGATTTATATAATTAAAAAATATGGGGTAACTCTCAACTGACACACACATAATAACACATGACATCATAATATAAACAAACTAATAATAGTAAGAAACATAATCTTGACGAAACACCTACCATTCACAAGGAAGGCCCAACGACCCTGGACATTTACGTTGCTTGTGTTGTTGAGGTTTTGGTAGTTGCCATTAACTGAATCAGGAATTACAAAGGAGTTTGTGGAGCCTATTGTGTCATATCCAGCCTATTAAAACCATTGAAAGCAAATGTTATGTATACAGTACATACAGAGCTGGTATAAAGAATATTAATTTAATCCTTTGATGTTTGTTTTACCTGAACTTGTTCATATAGCACAGCACAGTCGCCATAATTGATCAGAAAGAAGGAAAAACCTCCACCAGAAATTAAAACCACTTGAAACTTGATCGCCTGAAAACAAAAGAAAACATAACATCATGATTCATAGACTACACTGCAGTCTAAAAAGTAAATGAATAAATAAATAAAAACTTACTGGGCTTGTGCGATCACCAAATTCCCAAGTGACAACAAAGACTGAAGCAGCATTGAATCTTATCTGAGGAAAGTACTGGTTTATATCCTGAGTGGCGCGAGTGAGCACATTTCCATTTGTGTACTGCTGATATGAGAACACACCACTGTAATAGTCGTCAACATCACTCCAGAGAGGAGCAATGAAATCTTCAGCTCCACTGGTGGGATTGTAGTTAGGACCTGATGCTGGTTGAGGTTGGTTGAATGTAAGGAGTCCATTAGAATGAACCTGTAATATAAGAAATCAGTTCAAATCCTCCAGGAAATATGAACTGGCTTATCACAACATTTGCATTCATATTTAGATGGAACTGAATTCTCACATATAACTGGTTGTACGTGCGGCCAAAGAACGTATATGGAGTGGATAGGCCAACAGATACATAGCTTTCATCACCATAATTATTGAGAGAATATTCTGTGTCTCCTGCTGCTGAGCTGAATTGATAGAATATCCCTGGTGTTGCCAAAAGAAAGAACACAAAAACACAAATGAAGATGTGAACAGTTTTTACAAGTCAGAATTAGTGATGGGAAGTTCGGTTCTTTTCTGCAAACCAGTTCTTTCAGACAGTTTATTTCAATAAACCAGTTGATAAAGACGGTTCAATGATTTTTTCACGCTCCGACGTAATGATGTCATTCACGAAAGCTAGTAATCATAACATCAGTCAACTAAAACATTATAATCTGATACGTTTCTTACTGTCACAGTCACCGTCTTGTCCCGTTTGTATGGTTGTCATGTGCTTCTTTGTTCTCAGTTCCTGCCACTCATCATTCACCATGGAGACTGATCACCCTCACAGCTATTTGTCATTTACATTGTGTTAAGTTCCTTCCTGTCTTCAGTTAGTTGTCCGGTATTGTTTATGTCAAGGTGTGTGTTGCTACCCGTTCTTCTGTGTGTTCATGAAATAAACAACATTTTGGATTACCTTCTTCTTCCTCGTCTATTTGCCTGCGGCTACCCATGACACTTACAATTTGGTTTTGCATCTAAAGCATCCAAACATATACAGGCAGTGGTGTGCAAAAGAGAAGTTTTACAATTATAAAGTGAATAAATTAGTCTTCATCAGCACAGAAACCGTGGTCCACTTACTATGCATAATCCATTACAATTTATTTGTAATTAAATAAACTCATGTTTCGTAAGTGAAAACAATCATGGCCGCCACATTGAAGGGTCATTCCAAACTGAAGTGCTCAAAACTGGTCACTTCAAAGGGCCCTTAGGAATGAAGGATTTCAAAAGGTACAACCAAAGCCACTGGAAGGCAAGCTTGCAACCTTTAGCCAAAAAAGCGTAATGGCTAATGTTAACTGGTGGTACGCCATGGTGCTAAGCAGGAAGGAGTTTTGAACGGTGACACGATAGGCTGAGCGGTGCCGCACGTGATTAAGTTAGTCGTTACACTTTGTCCAATGGTAAGAGATAAAGACCCTCTCATCTCCCTATAGAGTACCTCAGAGATGACTTTTTTTGTAGCCCAACCCGGAAGTTAACGGTGCACATAAAGATAATCTTTACAAGTTAACACAACATTTATACATTTTGAAGCCTAAATAAAGTCGTCAGATATAAAAAGCTAACTTTATTTAAAAAACATGCTGGCTGATTATGATCTGTGCTGTGTATGAATACTTATCCACTTTTTCATGATAAATGCTGTCCAAATGTCCTGTTTGTCATGATGACGTCTAAAATCGATTCAGTAATTTGTGGATTGTGGTTTCGATCGATTCAGTCTGATTTGGTGTACTGGTTCAACTGGTTGACTAAAATGAACCGGTTCAAAAGAATGATTAATTCGTGAACCGGACATCACTAGTCAGAATTAGTCTCAGGTTACGTATGTAAGCATGGTTCCCTGAGAACAGGGAACGAGACACTGAATCTCACTAATCCTATTGGCCGGCGACAGCCTATGACGTAAGACACTTTTTGTCAAGAAACACAGTATGCATGGAGGCATGAATCTTCATGAATAATGCTGTGATTCACACCTGAGAAGACAAAAGATTTGCATAATGACCTTTAATGACCTGCATATCAATGAGCTCTTTCAGTCAGGTAGGCTGTGAAAAAACCCTCTGTGATCATGTCTCAAGTTCATCATGGTGTATATCAAACATACAGAAAAAACAGCAATACTGTGAAATATTATTACTATTTAAAATAATGGTATTCTATTATATACTTTACAATATAATGTATTTCTGTGATGCAAAGTGTCTGAACAATTATGTTACCTCTATGGCATTTCATATAGCCTTTCAGCTTAAAAGCATGCACATTTGGAGAAATATTGATGGATTCTCATATGTTTATGTCAATTTTCTATACAGTGTAAGTAAGAGTAATGAGTAATATTTATTTAATATTTATTGTCATCACTATGAACGTTGGATACTGTGTTTTCAATTCATACTTGCAGCCGGAGGGTGCTCTGTGCACCTTTAGTCCACAAATTAATCTAAAGAAGAACAGGCCATGTGACATTCCAGAACTAACATAGGCTTCCAGAGGTCACTAACCATGGCTTTAACATACAGATAAACACTTTCAAGACAATAAATACATGATGTATACATGTATTGCCTCAGAATTTGCGTCTGAATAGCGCTCGCTCCGTGGGCGTGGCCGCATTAGCGGATAATGAGCTGAATCACGGACTTCTGACATGGCTCTCTTTTCATACAGATTACATAAACACAGAATTTTTGTTTTTGATTTGACTTACATGATTTAAAACCTGACATTTCAACATTTCTTTAGACATAAGTCTATTTTTTTGTGATTAGTATTCACTAAGTTACAGTTCATTTTCTGAGAACTATCAGATTGGACTTTGTTCAGAGGGAGATGACAGATCACACATCATGTTAGTTTTCTTTATTTGGCAAAAAGCACAACATTTTGTTTTTACTCTGAGTGTACACAAATAAAAGAAGATATTTCACAGATTAAAATGGTGTATAACTTGTATGTATTAATTGTATGTGCAACACTGACAGAGTATTTTGAGTCTCTTTCACACTGATAAGAAAAAAAACGAGGTGATATCGCCGGCGATACCTCCGACTTCAGAGTGTTAAAGACGCGACACGGAAGTATAAAAGGAGCGCCTAGAGAAGCAGTCAGTACCTTATCGTCTGAAGGGACTGTTCAGCAGGCAGCCCTGATGCATGGCAGGTAACGCAGCGTCTTGTTCCCTGTTCTCAGGGAACCATGGTTACATACGTAACCTGAGACGTTCCCTTTTGAAAGGGAACTCTACACTGCATTTGAATGCATATGGGGAACAATATACCCACGCCACCATGCTTGAGGGGAGTGCATGCCAAAAAATAGTTAGACAAATGTCAGAACTAGCAGCTTCAACTGAAATGCCAGAACCACTCCCCCTACAGGTCATACATAGGCTGTCAGTGACAGCATTCCCTATGGCCAACAGCCCAAGCTGTAAGCTTCAAATAGGCCTTCCACAGAAGGCCTACCAAGGGGGCCCAAAGGAACCCTAGCCAGTCACTTGTCAGGGGAAACAGAGTCAACCCTGAATGCCACCAGGGAGGACAACCTGGTCTCACTAAATCAACCTAGTCTTGGCCAACAATCTGTCTGAACACAGAGTCTCAAATCACATTCTTCAGAGAAGATATCCAGTAGGAGTGACTGCAAAGAGGCAGTAACCAACTCAGACCAGAGCGAAGAGACGGGCATCCTGGAGAGCAGGACTCAGCTTAGTGCTTTTTGCCCTTACCAATGAGGGGAGTAACACTCTGCTCAATCCTAGGATCTACTCAGCGCTTGATTATTTGGACTGAGGAGGCTGTGCACTCTAAAGGAACCCAACAAGGGGAGTACATTTACCAGACTTTGGGCTGATCCTCAATAGGGAGGCCTCAGAGAGCCCTTCAACCACTGACCAGCTCAGGGAGCTAAGCACTATACAGGACAACCCTCAAATGAGGGGAGTACAGAGCTCAACCTAACAGATAAACTGTACTGTAGGCACACAATCATGGAGGCCCAAAAAGGGGCCTGCAACATGACAAAGCTATGTGTGAAGATCTGACAAGCAGTGTACTCAGTAAAAATGTTTTACTCTTTAAAGCAAGAGGAGTACAACATATGCCATGACGCCCTGCAGGAGGCCCAAAAGAGGGCCTACGACTTCCAGATATACATGTGGTGTCAGCTCATGGCAGTGTTCTAAGCTCTAAGGGAGCCAAATATGATAACCAAACTTCTCCGGTGAGGTTAACTACTTTAACTCAACCTGACCCACCATACCACCTGGCAATGTACTCAGTAAAAACACCTTATACTCTTTAAGCAAGAGGAGTACAAACCTACGCCATAATGTTCTGGCAGTGTCAATATTAAACCATCACAAACCTGCACCATCATGTTCCTAGTGGAGGCCCAAATGGGGCCTGCGACTTCAGAAAAGCATGTGGCATTAGCTAGTGGCATTTGTCTAAGCTCTAAGGGAGCCTAATCTGAGAACCAAACTATCAAGTGAGGTTACCTATCTTAACACTCTGAGGTCTGAGGGTATCGCCGGCGATACCACCATGGTTTTTTTCTTATCAGTGTGAAAGAGACTCAAAATACTCCGTCAATGTTGCACATACAATTAAGAGTTATACACCATTTTAATCTGTGAAATATCTTTTTTCATTTGTGTACACTCAGAGTAAAAACAAAATGTTGTGCTTTTTGTAAAATAAAGAAAACTAACATGATGCGTGATCTCTCGTCTCCCTCTGAACAAACTCCAATCTGATAGTTCTTAGAAAATGAACTGTAACTTAGTGAATACTAATGACAAAAAAATTACACTTATGTCTAAAAAAACGTTAAGATGTCAGGTTTTAAAACATATAAGTCAAATCGAAAACAAACCTTCTGTGTTTATGTAATCTGTATGAAAAGAGAGCCATGTCAGAAGTCCGTGATTCAGCTCATTATCCGCTAATGCGGCCACGCCCACGGAGGGAGCGCTATTCAGACGCAAATTCAGTCAATACATGCATACATCATCTCAATCGTGTATTTATTGTCTTGAAAAGTGTTTTGAATAGCCATATTTAGCGATCTCTTGCCTCTTTTAGTTCCTTGATTGTCACATGATTTGCCTCTTCTTTTACTGAGGCATTTGTGGACAAAAGGGGCAGAGCGCCCTCCGGCTGAAGTATGAATTAAAAACACAGCATCCAGCGCTCATAATGATGACGATAAATATAGAATAATAAATATTACTCCTCTGTATAGAAAATTGATATAAACATATGAGAATCCATCAATATTTCTCCAAATGTGTATGCTTTTAAGCATATTAAGAAATTATGGTCAATATAAGATTTTAAGAGTCAAAATGTGAAGCTTGAGTCTTATATCTTTTTAATGATGTATAGTTTGTCAACTGCACATCAACATTTAGGCTCTATAATATAACAAATATAGTAGCCTATATGAAATGCCCTAGAGGTAGGAATGTTCAGACGCGTTGCATCACAGAAATACATTATATTTTAAAGTATATTAAAATAGAAAACCATTATTTGGTTAGAGACATGAGACTTCTTTTAAAAACATTATAATGGCAATGTGTTCAATCTTTTGACTGGTAGTGTAATTTAACATAGGCCTATACACAATTTTCTTCATATCATGTGCAATAATACGTGCATGCATGAGATCACAAAAATCATGGGTTTTTTTTTGTCCTGAGTGGACTTTAATCCTGTTATTAGCATGATCACAGAGGGTTTTTTCACAGCCTACCTGACTGAAAGGCCTCATTAATATGCAAGTCATTTCAGGTCATTATTATTCAATTCTTTTGTCTTCTCAGGTGAGAATCACCCATTATACATGAGGATTCACGCCTCCATGCATACTGTGTTTCTTGACCAAAAGTGTCTTAGAAAATTTAAATCTCTCTATTGTTTTATATGAAGGAGTAGGCAGCATAATTTTTACATAATTCTGAAGCAAAAACTCTAGTCTACAACCTCCAATACCCAGAAGTCTTATGAACACAGATTTAATATACTTTTTTTGGCCTTATTTCAGTGACTTAAGTTTTTTGTTTTTTCAATAACCACGCATAAACATTATTCTTTCAAAAATACAAACATGTACGTACATGTTCCTCACATATTATTGTAGCCTAGTTTGTGCTGAATACAGCGTAATGACACTTTTGTCATTTATATGTTTATGAACAACTGAAAAAAGCACAAATGTCAGGGCATGTCAAAACTTCTCCAAGCCCCAAATCAGCCTCAGACTCCAGAGGGTTAACTTAATCTGAGCTTAAATCTACACATTCCAACAGGCAATGTCCTCAGTAAAACACTCTTAACCCTTGTAGTAAGGGGAGTACAAAGAATATGTGCTGCCATGCTCTGAATGAGGCCAGAACTAGCCTACTACTTCAAATAAAAATGTGCATAAACCTGTGGCAGTGCTAGTTCTAAGTGAGAAAAAACTCTGACCAAACATCTACTAACAAAACTTGTGGCACAACAAGCTATTGTGCTCAGAAGGAGGCTTCGATCAAAGCCTTCAACTCCAGGCAACGCAAACAACTCTTGTGGCAGTGTTCAAACTCTAAGAGAGCTACCAAAGAACCAAACTGAATAGTGAGGTTCCCTAAACAAACTCAACCTGAGCTATGCATTCCAGCAGGCCATGTACTCAGTAAAAACACCTTTTACCCTTAAAGCAAGGGGAGTACAAATTAGTCACCATGCTCTGAAGGAGGCCAAACCAAGCCTACTACTTCAGAAACAGGTACTAACCTGTGGCAGCAATAGAGTTACAGCTTACACTGTGTAGGGCAAAACTAGAACTTAAAGCATAAACAATGAAAATTCTAGAAAAAGTGGGGCCTACGCAACATCAGCATTCCCTTATCCACATATTGAGAAGGGGCCTACCACCTGAGACAAGGGCAATAGCCTGCTACCTTAGCTGCTATCTATCTTGCACCTACACAAAAGGAGTAATGCTTACAGATCCACCACAGGCTCAGTACCCTCCTACTTCCACTCACTCTTACGAGTCTACACTCCTACCAGAAACCTGCGCTCATTAAAGGAGCGAAGGCTTGTGGTACCATCACAGAGAGGCACAAAATCAATTTCCAGAACATTCTCATTCACTGTCCCTTGCTGGTGGAATGATCTTCCTGCCTTCATCCGGAATGCGGAATCCCTGCCAATATTCAAAAGACAGCTGAAAACCCATCTCTTTCGTGAGCACTTAACCTCATCTTAAAAAAAACAAACAAAAAAAAAAATTCTTATACCTATCCTTTCACTTCCTCTCTATTGTAGCTTAGGATAATCTGAGCACTGCCTATAACTTGTATTATGAGCACTTCTTGTCTATTTGCCTCGTCATGACGACTCGCTTGTTGTATTCCTCACTTGTAAGTCGCTTTGGATAAAAGCGTCTGCCAAATGAATAAATGTAAAATGTAATGGGCCTTGGCCTGAAAACTCTGATAAGAGGAGGCCAGAACTAGGATAACTATACAACCTGACAAGGGAAGTAATAAAAAGTGAAATGCTTTAGTATATCACCTGAACCCTAGTTCTAGCCTAGGCCAGCTATAGCTGTGGCCCTATAGGACCACACATAAGCATAGATCTGCCTGGGGCTTAAACTCAGCCTCTAAACTCTCACTAGAGAGGAGGCTACTCTGAAAATAACTCTCTAAAACAAGAGCTCAGAGGAGCAAAGCTCAACACAAGCCAAACAATGTCAGGCAGCCCAGAAGGCCGATGCTAAACATAGATCTCTAATCTCTAAACAAACTCTAGCTATAACCAGAGGAGTGTACTGTACCTGTAAAGGTGGCCATTTTGTTTGCCAACACCAAAATAAATTGTTCAAGCCAACCTAATGGAACTTCAGAGCCCTAAATTCTCTTTTACATGCTCAGGAAAAAAACTATACAGGAAACTTAAGGTCAAATATTTTATAACATAAAAAAATATAGATCAAGCTCACCTTCCTGTGGCTCGAAGACTGAAGACTCCACATGATGGAAAGGATGGAATCTAAGGTTCTTTTAAGCCTACAAAACCCTTTTCACTATAAAGCCAGAAGGCGAGCCATCAGAAAAATATTTATCATGGTCCCAACCCTCAGCCTGACTGTAAGAAGTGCCTGAGCGTGTTTCGAAAATTTTCCATTATTCAGGAGGCGGAAGAAGAAGAGAGGAAAGGGTAGATGAATTACCCTCACGGAGAGGAAACAATCACTGATGCTGCTGGCGTCTGCTATTGATTACCTCCCTCAGATCCTGCTTCTTCTTCCTGGAGTCCCACCTTCTCTGGGCTGAAATGTTCAGAGGGTGAAACTGGTGCATCGAGAAGAAAGCCCCTTTCTTTCTCCCCGATGTCAGCCAGGTTAAGCCACAGATGCCACCATTGCTGCCCCCAATCTACTAATCGAAGCAGTGGTTTGCTTAGTGGCCCAGAGAGCCAGATCCGTGGTGCAGTGCAGCTCTTCTACCTTCTCAGGGGACAGCCCCTGATCCAGATCCTTCAGCAAAGCAGCCTGGTAGGCCTGTAACACCACCATAGTGTGTAAGGCCACACCAGCCTGACCATCTGCCGCGTATGCCCTGCCATTCAAGCGAGAAGTCACCTTAAGGGGCTTGGAAGGCAGGACCGTAGCTTTCCGTGTCTGAGCATGCCCTGTGATGCAAACGTCTCGTCAATAGAGGGCATCGATACATACCCATGCTGGCTCAATCCCTCAACATCACATCACCATTGAGGCTGGTTACCCCTTTGGAATACAAGCTGAGTATGGGTTAATCCATGCCTTCTCGATCTCAACATGAAGATCAGGAAGGAATGGAAGGCTTACGGGGGCTGCTGTGTTATGGCCAGAAAGGAACCACTCATCAAGCCATCCGCATGTGGCCCCTTTCTTAACATGCTCCCAAGGCTCAGCTGCAGCCTGCCAGAAGTGCGCTCTATAACTTCAAGCAGCTCCGAATACGCAGGGCAGGGAAGCTTTGAAGTATCAGCAGGCTCACCTGCTTCCTCTTCAATAGCCATCTCCTGCTCTCTTGGGCTTGAAGCCAGAAGAGCACTCGCTGCCGGATCTGATGATGTCCACGAAAGGACATCATCATCATCCAGCAGCTCACCCTCGTCAGCCACTGAGGTTTGAGAGAGATTCACACCTCTCTCAAACTCCTCAGCGAGCTCCACCTGAGAACCCCATGATTTCAGCCGCCACTCTGTCTCAGCACGAGCGGGACCAGAACCACCAGGCACAGATGCTGGCTCCTCTCCCCTTGAGAAGAGGGCCAAACGAGAGTGGAGCATCCTAATAGGCAGACGCCCTCAAGCACTGTCCGTGCGTGTTCCTCCCCCAGACAGAAAACACACAGATTGCGTGTATTACCAGGTGTCAGAAACCTGGGACATGGGTCCACACACTTCCTGAAACGTTTGTCAGACATAGTAATTTCTCTTACCAGATTTAGACACCGGTTCACATGATGACGTTCCCCATATGTTTTCAAACGCAGTGTAGAGTTCCCTTTCAAAAGGGAACTGTAATTATGTTAAAACTGGAAGTTGGGGTGAGACAAACCAAAGAACTCATCACTTAAAAAAACATAAACAAATAAATAAAAAGCCAATACCTTTTGAACAATGCATTAATCCATTATTTGTAGGGCCAGGATGAATATTGATTTGCCAATTTTAATCAGTATTAAAATGGTTTAAATATGCCATAATAAAGTAAAGCTAAATTTAAATTGTAATGTTGTGGGTTTACATAATCAAAATTATGTCATGAGTTATGAGTGGGTTGGTTAGCATATCTATATGGCTTTAGATGACATGAAATTGTGTTCAAAAGTGCTTTTATGTCCCCACTAATGTCAAAATCAAACCTCCGCCCTTGGTGAAGCACGCTGAAGTTGAGAAGTTGTAGTACTGTATTAATTACAATGTTTCAAATAAATCCTATAGGATTTTGCAGGCAAGTTTACATCAGAGGTGATGAGCTTGTGGAAGCAGAGGTAACCTCTGCCCCTCTTATTACAATCATTACATAGCCTACCTGTCTGCTTAAAATAGTCTAGAAACTCAGAAAAATAGTTGTTGAAGAAAGTTGAACACATTTAAAAGTTAACAACTTAGGATTGATTCAGTTTATATATGTTTTCTAGTCGCTCCCGACCTTAGGGGGGTGCCAGAGTTCATAATATGGCACAGAGATTATTTGCTTTGAGGTCAAGTATGAATGCAAAATACCATTTTCATGGGTAGTTTCTAGAAATGGTCTCACAGCTTGCCAATGAACCAATACAACTTTTATAACGAAAAATGTGAGCCTGCTCACACAGTGAGAGGTGTGGTGAATATGATATGGGCAGCGTCTCAGTCTCCACAGGGCTTGAGTAAAATAATAAACGCTGTTACAAGGTCTGTATACTACACACTACTTTATTAAAGAAAAACTCCCGGCCAATCGGTATTAACAGTAGCAGCTGTTCAGTCTGCAGATATGTGCTGCTCTTCTTCCTCTTTTCTGAACTGTAACCTCACATGAGAGAGTGTTCTCTTCACTAGAGCTCCAGATGAAGAGTTGCCAGAAATCATGAAATAAGCAATCTGGTCTAATAAATAAAGTGACCCCAGTTATTGTATTTTGGGAGGACGATCGTATTCTCAAAACAAGCCCCTTAAAAAGCAACATAAGAAGACATGGCAAGCCGCAGTTGGAGCCTACCATCCAATACTCACAATGAGCTTTTTGCTTTGTTAACCTTGATAAAAAAACAAAGTAACAGCTTTTAAATTCTGGGAATTTTATCACAAAATTAAACCTCCGCCCTTGGTGAAGCATGTTGAAGTTGAGAAGTTGCAGTACTGTATTAATTACAATGTTTCAAATAAATCCTGGCTTGTCATGTGTTTCCTTGTGCCATGTGCTCTCATGTCTATTGCCCTGACCCCACCCATCTTGTTTCCTGATTATTGGTTCATTTGCCCCACCTGTCCTCCCTTATAACCTGCCTTGTTTGCTCCCTATTTATTCTCCTTATTTTTGCAGTCCTGTGCTAGATTGTCGTTGTATATTCCCTCATGTGTGGTTTCGTCAAGTCAAGTCAAGTCAAGTCAAGTCAAGTCTAGTCTTGTTTTCCCCATTGGGGTAGTTTTTGTTGTGTTTTGTTTTATTTTTATTATTAAATAAAAGCCCATTAATCCTGCATATTGAGTAGTCACTCCTTTCATCACCACCAAAACCTGACAAAAGTAATATGTCCATTTATATGTGTTGGAATAGTCAGTTAAGAGCAAATGATTAACCATTGAATTAATTGGCCAAATATTCGACTAAACATTCCAATAATCATTAGATTAGATGATTATCGAAATAATCGTCAGTTGTGGCCCTATTTATTCAAGATTTTTTTTTTTTCCTTAAGAAAAACTGACATGTACCTAAAATATTTCCAAATGACTCAATATCAAATCTAATTGAATTGAGTTTGGAGTCAAATCAAGAGCTTGTAAACTGGAATCGAATCATGAAATCTGTGTCAAAACAGCAGGAATGATTTGCTACTTGCTATTGCTAGTCAGGGGCAGGTGCTGTTAGAGGGAGGAACATTCTCATTCTAGAGAGCAATGAGGTAACTGTCAACTGACACACACATAATAACACATAATTATAACATCATAATATAAACAAACTGATAATAGTGAGAAACATTCCTGACAAAACTCCTACCGTCGTACACAAGGAAGGCCCAACGACCCTGGACATTTACATTGCTTGTGTTGTTGAGGTTTTGGTAGTTGCCATTAACTGAATCAGGAATTACAAAGGAGTCTGTGGAGCCTATTGTGTCATATCCAGCCTATTAAAACCATTTAAATCAAATGTTATTTATAAAGTATACAGAGCTGGTATAGAGTATAGAATATTAATTCAATCCTGTGATGTTTGTTTTACCTGAACTTGTTCATATAGCACAGCACAGTCGCCATAATTGATCAGAAAGAAAGAAAAACCTCCACCAGAAATTAAAACCACTTGAAACTTGATTGCCTGAAAAGAAAAGAAAACACAACATCATGATTCATAGTCTACAAAGAATAAAAATTAAATAAATAAATAATTAAATACAAACTTACTGGGCTTGTGCGATCACCAAATTCCCAAGTGACAACAAAGACTGAAGAGGCATTGAATCTCATCTGAGGGAAATACTGGTTTATATCCCGAGTGGCACGAGTGAGCACATTTCCACTTGTGTACTCGTGATATGAGAACACGCCACTGTAATAGTCATCAACATCACTCCAGAGAGGAGCAATGAAATCTTCAGCTCCACTGGTGGGATTGTAGTTAGGACCTGATGCTGGTTGAGGTTGGTTGAATGTAAGGAGTCCATTAGAATGAACCTGTAATATAAGAAATCAGTTCAAATCCACCCGGAAAGTATGAACTGGTTTATCACAACATTTGCATTCATAATTAGATTGGCAATGAAACTGAATTCTTACATATAACTGGTTGTATGTGCGGCCAAAGAACGTATATGGAGTGGAAAGGCCAACAGATACGTAGCTTTCATCATCATAATAAAGATCAAGAGAATGTTCTGTGTCTCCTGCTGCTGAGCCGAATGGATAGAATATCCCTGGAGTTGCCAAAAGAAAGAACACAAAAAAAAAACACAAATGAAGATATGAGCATTTTACAAGTCAGAATTCTGATGAAACAGGAGGTTTGGGTGAGACAAATCAAAGAACTCATCAAATAAACACCTGTATGATAATCAACAAACTATAAAAAACAGTGATTGACCAATCAGAACTCAATATTGTAACGCACTCCACACGGTCACGCATGATGCCAGAGTTTTTCAGAATTTACGAGTTAACAATTTTGGATTTATTCACTTTATATAGAGATCTGTGTATTCTAGTGCAGTGGTTCCCAGCATTAGGCGGCACCAGAGTTATGCAATAGGGCATGGAGCTAGCCTGGGTGCCAGCCTGAACCCCGCCCACAACATTTTTTGGACGGGAAGTTCGGTCTGGACTCGATCCATTGTGGAGTAATTATGCTCGGCTCCCAGAAGGCCGAGCCAATCAAATTGCCAGGGCGGGCTTTAATCGATGATGGACAGGCTATCTGCGGTTACGTAACCACCCACGTCATCAAAGAGCGCTTGGGTTGAATTGGTTTTCACCAACGATGACTGCAGCTGGAGAAGTAAGATGTTTAGATTCCGCTATCACGTCTGTAATAAAAGAAATCGACAGCGCATTAATTTTAAAAGACGAACAAAGAACCGCAATCAAGGCATTTGTCGATGGGAAAGATGTGTTTGCCGTCCTTCCAACGGAATTAGGCAAAAGTTTAAGTACAAGTTCAACATACGTCACTTACTGCGTTGCTCTGATTGGTTGTAGGTCTATCCAATTGAGTGCAGAGGTTTTTTTTTTTTTACTGGTTCGGTTAAGACACGCCCCATAATTCAAGTGCAATGGAGCAGTATGAGACTCACATTCTGCCTAGAATATGAGTATGACGAAGTCAGGCTAGCATGGAGCGAGAAGTATTTGAGAATTGAGAAATATTTTTTTCTTAAGAAAAACTTACATGTACCTGAAATATTTTCAAATGAATCAATATCAAATCGAACTGAACTGAGATCAGAGTTAAATCAAGAGCTTGTAAATTGGAATCGAATCATGAAATCTGTGTCAATACCCAGTCGGAATTTGCTACTTGCTACTGCTAGTCAGGAGCAGGTGCTGTTAGAGGAAGGAGCATTCTCATTCTAGAGAGCAATAAGGTAACTCTCAACTGACACACACATAATAATACAGAATTATAACATCATAATATAAACAAACTGATAATAGTAAGAAACATTCCTGACAAAACTCCTACCGTCATACACAAGGAAGGCCCATCGACCCTGGACATTTACGTTGCTTGTGCTCTTGAGGTTTTGGTAGTTGCCATTAATTGAATCAGGAATTACAAATGAGTCTGTGGAGCCTATTGTGTCATATCCAGCCTATTAAAACCATTGTAAACAAATGTTATGTATACAGTACATACAGAGCTGGTATAGAATATAGAATATTAATTCAATCCTGTGATGTTTGTTTTACCTGAACTTGTTCATATAGCACAGCACAGTCGCCATAATTGATCAGAAAGAAGGAAAAACCTCCACCAGAAATTAAAACCACTTGAAACTTGATCGCCTGAAAAAAAGAAAACACAACATCATGATTAATAGTCTACACTGCAGTCTAAAAAGTAAATAAATAAATAAATAAATAAAAACTTACTGGGCTTGTGCGATCACCAAATTCCCAAGTGACAACAAAGACTGAAGAAGCATTGAATGTCAACTGAGGGAAATACTGGTTTATATCCTGAGTGGCACGAGTGAGCACATTTCCACTTGTGTACTGCTGATATGAGAACACGCCACTGTAATAGTCATCAACATCACTCCAGAGAGGAGCAATGAAATCTTCAGCTCCACTGGTGGGATTGTAGTTAGGACCTGATGCTGGTTGAGGTTGGTTGAATGTAAGGAGTCCATTAAAATGAACCTGTAATATAAGAAATCAGTTCAAATCCACCAGGAAATATGAACTGGCTTATCACAACATTTGCATTCATATTTAGATTGGCAATGGAACTGAATTCTCACGTATAACTGGTTGTATGTGTGGCCAAAGAACATATATGGAGTGGATAAGCCAACAGATACGTAGCTTTCATCACCATAATTATTGAGAGAATATTCGGTGTCTCCTGCTGCTGAGCCGAATGGATAGAATATCCCTGGAGTTGCCAAAAGAAAGAACACAAAAAACACAAATGAAGATGTGAGCAGTTTCACAAGTTAAGTTGGGGTAATACTAATCCAGAGGTAAACAGTAAGGAAGTACATTTACTTGAGTACTGTACTTAATTGGGGTGTGACGAGATCTCGTGCCATGAGATCTCGCGAGATTAAAATGTGACGAGATTTCTCATCAAGGCGAAACGTTGTCTCATATATTGCCATGACGTGAGTTTGAGGTTGAAATTAGGATAGAATATGTCACCGCTAAGTGTACATAATAAGAAAGTATGACATTTTCTGAAAGTATTAAAGATTTGTTTCATTTTAAATGTTTGCCTAAAATGAACCATATCACAGCCTTAAAAAAAATCACTGTCCAAATTTCAGAAGCATATTGAGGTATGTAAACTTTTAATTTCTGATGAAAGCTTAAAATGTTTTTTGTCTGTGCTTTTAGAGCTAAGTTTTCTGTAAGTATAGTTGGTCAAATTATTTTTTTAGGATTTACCTGCCACATTGCCATGGCCTTGTGGATACACTGCTAACACATAGGTAAGGTTCAACAATGACATTAGTTAGCATGCAAAAACGTAGTTGGGTTAATAAGATTATGAAGTCCTTTCAGAAATATGTTTCAGCAAAATCTTTTCAAATAAATAAAATGTTAAAAAAAAAGTGTAGCATGCAGTTTCCAAGTTGCTCGTGATGTTTTGTCTTACTACCTGAAACTGGGTCAGTGTTACAAGCCAAATTGTCTGGTCCCTACACTGTTAAGAAAAAAACTGAGTGAGACGGACTATGTAATTTGCAGTCCTGATCGTAAGCGGCAAACTCAAGTCTGTCACATCAATATGATGAAGATCTATTTTGTTAGGGATGGAGGTAAAGCTAATGACTGATGTAAAGTTTTACCAGTCATATCTGTTGTTCTTCTCACATTTTACAGTCCTGAAGACAATGGGTTGACTGGGTATGTTTTGTTTGTGTGTGTCATTTGACCGGATCACTTCCGGGGCGAACGCTGGCGCTACTTGCTGCCGCTGCTCCTGGAAAACTTTACTTTTAATAGTTGTTTTATTGCTGTTTTAAGCTGTTTATAGCCATCATCTAGTTGTGATCTACCTGCTATGCTGACTACAGCGCCTTTGGCGCGGGAAGCAACTATGAAGACCATCGGGCTGCTTGTATGGATTAACTACGTCTGGGTCATCCTCTCCGCAATTTACCACCCTGCGGTGTCGATCCTTCAATACTCTGCGGCGGAACTTCTTCAGCTCCGCTCCCGTCTTTTTGAACTCCCGTCAGCTTTACATCTGCACCCAGATATTGTGTATCAACCACGTCGAAAATACACTCATCGTGGGTCTCGACGGAGCTACACCATCGATGACTCGTGTTCAATACGGTCATTCTGGTCGTCGAATCCACGTCCAACAAGGAGGTTAACACGGACTGTTGATCACGGTGTACTAACCAACCTGGCCAGATCGGTTGGCAACGATACTGGTAAAAACAATCTCTCTTTTGGATTACTCAACGTACGATCACTCTCCAATAAAGGACCTCTTGTGCATGATTTGCTGTCTGACCGTAAGTTTGATTTCCTCTGTTTAACTGAGACTTGGCAGAAACAGGATGATTTTCTCCATCTTAACCAGTCTGTTCCTCAGGGTTATGCTTTTGTTTGTAAATCCCGCGCTACTGGACGGGGAGGGGGTTTAGCAAAACTTCATAAAGAGAAATGGAAAATATCAGAGCTAACTGTGCCAACATACTCTTCATTTGAATCTATTGCCCTAAAAATCAACGGGTCTATTCCTACCATTCTCATGACTATTTACCGCCCCCCTAAGAACAATTCCATCTTTTTAACTGAACTTTCTGAGTTTCTGACTTATCTATGTCCCATGTCTCCAAATGTTATCATGTTGGGTGATTTTAACATTCATATAGATAATGTCAATAACACAAGTACAAGTGAATTTTTATCTTGTCTGGATAGTTTTGGTATGCAGCAATTCACTAACTTGCCCACTCATTCTAAAGGGCACATCCTCGATCTCATCTGCTGTTCTGGCATAATTCCTTATAATTGTACTGTTTCTGACTTGTCCATATCAGACCATCTGCTTGTGTCCTTTTGCACCCAACTGACAGTCTTTAAGGTAAATCTGTGTCGTTCTATCAAATTTCGGAACATTAAGAACATTGATGTGTCTTCTTTTCCTGATGAACTTGCCATCTTCTCCAGCAAAGCTATTTTTTCTGATGCTGATGTACTGGCTTCTTACTATAACAATGGACTAACTGAGATTTTGGATGTGTATGCACCTGTGAAAACCCGGACTGTTTCTTTTAATCATTCTGCTCCATGGTTTACTCCAGAACTTCGTCAACTTAAAACTAAAGGTCGTAGGTTAGAGCGTCTACATGCCAAATCGGGTCTCACTGTACATAAACAAATGCTTTCTGAATATGTCCAACTTTACAAGGATGCACTGTCTAAAGCTAAATCCGACTATTACTCTAATCTAATTGGAGCCAGAGAAAGGAACTCAAGATCACTTTTTTCTGTGGTAAAAAATATTCTACGACCACCGGATAATTTGCCTTCAGATATGTATTCTACCACACTATGCGACAATTTTATGACTTTCTTCGAGTCTAAGATTAAAAATATCCACCAACAATTACTTGCTAGTAATACAGGTCATAATTTCTGTTGCTCAGTCCTTCAAGTGTCTTCACATGCTGTTCTCTCTACTTTTTTATTACCAACTGAGGTGGAGATACTGGGTCTCATCCGGGAATCCAAGTCTACTACCTGTTGGCTTGACCCTTTACCAACTCACTTAGTCAAAGCCTGCATACCATCATTATCTACATTAATTACTAAAATTATTCACTGTTCACTTGCTTCTGGCTCTGTACCCTCCTCTTTCAAATCTGCTATTATTACCCCAATCCTTAAGAAACCAGGGGCTGATCCATCTAACCTAGATAATTACCGTCCAATTTCTAACTTGCCATTCATCTCTAAAATCCTGGAAAAATGTGTTGCAACACAGGTCCATGACCATCTTTCCAATAATAAACTGTTTGAGCTTTTTCAATCCGGCTTCCGTCCTCACCACAGTACAGAGACAGCTCTTGTGAAAATCACTAATGACTTGTTGTTGGCAGCTGACTCTGGTTTATTAACCATACTTGTCCTTCTCGACCTGAGTGCAGCCTTTGATACCATCTCGCACAAGATACTCCTTGACAGGTTAGTTTCTATTGGGATCACTGGCACACCCCTGTCCTGGTTTATATCGTACCTCTCTGGTCGCACTCAGTTTGTCCAATTAAAGCATTTCAGATCGAGATCATCTACAGTCACTACTGGTGTTCCTCAGGGTCGTTTTGGGCCCACTCTTATTCATTATCTATCTACTCCCACTTGGTCAATTTTCAGAAATATGGTATTCACTTTCATGCTACGCTGATGACACCCAGCTTCTGTCTTCCAAACCCTTGACTCTCTTCCACCGCCTGCCCGTTGTTTACTGAAATTAAAGACTGGCTCTCACTAACTTTCTTAAGCGTCCTATTGAGGGACAAAATCCACTTTGACTAAATCTGCAGTATTTCTGCTCAGCATCCCATTTATCCCTCCTACAGGTTAAGGTTTGGGTGTTATTCTTCCTTCAAAATATTAATCTTCTCTATAAACTTCAGTTGGTTCAGAACTCTGCGGCTCGTGTTCTTACTAGAACCCCTTCTACCATGCACATCTCACCAACTCTCCAGCGACTTCACTGGTTACCAGTGAAATATCGAATTGACTTTAAAATCCTGCTTCTCACATTCAAGGCATTGCACAGTCTCGCTCCCCCATATCTTACTGATCTTCTTCATATTTACACCCCTTCGCGCACTTTACGATCCTCACTCACACTTTCTCTTGTCTTACCACGTATACGCTTAACTACCATGGGAGCTAGAACTTTTAGCCATGCGGCCCCTCGCCTATGGAACTCTCTCCCTCTCGATATCCATAATATTGACAGTCTGCATACTTTTAAATCCCGTCTTAAGACCTACCTTTTTACACAGGCTTTTTTATGATTTACTACTTATTTTACTGTCTCTATGATGCATGTGTGTTTTAAGTTGTGTTGTTATATAATGTATATTGTTATTGCTTGTTTACCTGTAAGGTGACCTTGGGTGTTTTGAAAGGCGCCGTTAAATAAAATGCATTATTATTATTATTATGATGCGAAGCTTCCATTTGGACCTTTGCGGAACTCTGCCCATACTGTCTGATTTAGATTCTTACCTGTCTTATCTTCCTGAACACCAACATAGTTTAGTGGGCAAATTGATCAGAGAATAACCTACTTTATTTTCTGATGTTCCAAGCCAGACTAATGTTCTTGTTCATGACATGTAGGTAAGAGTCTGCTCATTAAACAGTTTCCATATAGAGTTTATCCTTCTGAGCATGAAGTTATGAAAGCTGAATGTCCACTTGGGCTTCACCAAAGTTTTCCCACAGGAGTTTCACCACCTCGGGATGAAGACTCCATTCCCCGGGCCTCTGCGCCTGCCTCAACAGGATGTCTGCTCCCACATTGAGGTACCCAGAGATGTACACTGCCCTGATGGAGAGCAGTTTCCCTTGGGACCACAGGAGGATCTGATGAGCCAGTTTCTATAACGGGCGCGATCTCAGACCCCCCTGGTGATTTATATATGAGGCCACCGATGTGTTGTCTGATCGAACTAGCACATGATGGTCCCTGAGGTCCGGAAGAAAGTGTTTCAGACCTAGAAACACCTCCAACATCTCCAGGCAGTTTATGTGCCAAGAGAGATGATGGTCCTGCCATAGACCTCGAGCCGAGCGACCACTCATGGTTGCCCCCCAGCCCGTGAGGGATGCATCTGTCGTTAGCATAACGCGACGACCGAGAGCTCCCAACACAGGTCCCTGGGACAGAAACCAAGGTTGCTTCCATATAACTAGGGCACGAAGGCATCGCCGCGTGTCCCTGATCATAAGAAAAGAATCCTTATCTTTAATCTCAGTGAGTTAATCACCAGGGCTGCCATAGAGCAGCCGATGGATTTGGCCGTCTCCTTGGTGGCATGGAGGGCTAAGTCAGCTGACTGATGTAACTCCTGAATCATATCTGCACCTACTTCCTCACTCTCACCCAAATCTTTTAGCAGTTCAGCTTGGTATGTGCCAAGAGTATGCTTGCAAAATTGACATCGTATGCAAGCATGCCGCTACCTGACCTGCAGCCAAGTACGCCCACCAGCGCTGGTGTAGTTTTCAGGGGCTTGGTGGGCAATGTCGGGGCTTTAAGGGACGATGCCGCCTGGGGAGAGAGATGGCTCGCAAGCGTCTCCTCCACTTTTGGCATTGCCCCATAATCGTGTCTCCTCATACACATTATGTTACTGTAGGTAGAGATTTGTGGAGTATAGACACGGAAGGATACCGGTCTCTTCCACGACCTCGGTGTGGAAGTCGGGAAAAAACGGTAAGTCCCGACGTGGAGGTTGAACAGACCTAGATGGCAGGAAGCGCTCATCTAGCTTACTCTTACCGTGCATTCACACCGCCGCCAGCGGGAGGGTCAAAGTAAACGTCAAGTTGTGGCAACCAAATGGAATCCTCTCAAGTGAGCACCTCTACATTCCGATTGGTTGCCGCCGAACCGCGTCATAACTCATTACCATAAAGTTGACCTGACTTCAACTCTCCTCGATGCTCTCACCATCCAAGACGCGCTGTGCCTCTCTCGCTGGATCTTGCCGCCGGCTCACATTGAAAGTGAATGACTTCCTGTCACTTTTGACGCTCTCGCCGGTGGCGGTGTGAACACATGGTTAACCTGTTGTTCTTGCTTTTCGGTCATGTTCAACTTGGCCACAGAACGAGTTAGAACCTGCTACTCACTCGTGGGAGAATGAAGTGGCGAGTCTTCGACTTCTCCTGTTGTCACACTAACAACGTCCAATTCCTTAGAACTGGACGCCATCAGAGTGACTGTATCATCCGGAGCGGAAGAAACCGCAACGCGTGCTTCCTGACTCCGAATTGATACATTAGATGCAGCAGGTGAGGGTCTAGATAGGGCTGGGCCCATCTCTAACCCCTCTGCTACATCCATCTGCGAACCCCAGGACATGAGGCACTGCCCTGCCTCGGCAGAAGCGGGATCCGAGCCCTGAGGAACGCAAACCGAGCCACTCTCCTCGAAGAGGGCTCAGCGGGAGCACAGCGTTCTCAGTGGTAGCTGCTCACAATGCACACAGGCAGTTCCCCCGAGAGCTGCCTGGGCATGCTGCACTCCCAAACAAACAACACACATTTCATGTGTATCCCCACCCGTAATGAAACGAGGGCAGGTATGAACACACTTCCTGAACGGTTGTTCGCTCGCCATAGTAATGATAATATATATCAAGGACAGACAACAATAAATAAGACAGACAAGATCACATGTAGCGCTTGCTGAAGACACAGAAGCTGAATGAGTGTATTTTCGGGTAGGCTTTATAGTTCCTGGTAAGTGACATCACCCGCCTATGACGTTCCGTCTCCCTATTGGACAGATTTCATACGCGCTTCACAACGCAATCACGCAGAGGCGTTCCCATAGCGATTGACGCAGCACGAGATCCCTTGAAAGGGAAATGGTATTGTACTACAAATCAAAGAGCTGTCTATACCATTGGAGCTTTGCTGGGATCTAATGGAAAACGTTTGGTACTGCGCTCAAACAAAATATTATTTAAAATGCTTCATTTTTTTTCTTTTTCTTTTTTTCCCCCCATTTGTATCAATGAACCTCAAATTTGGAACACAACTTGTTTAGATTTACGGCTTTGATTTTCTAGCAGTTTTTGAGTTCAAAATGTTTTATGATGATTACTTTTTTAACCCTTTTCACTTCAATAATAATCTGCCAAGGATCTTCTTTCAAATGAGACCAAACTATTACGTAGAAACTATTACATAAAAACACACTCTTGCATATACAGACATGTGAATATAATTACCTGCACAGGAGGTGAGATAAAACATATAAAACAAAGTCACAATTGTGAGGAAAAAAGAAAAAAATAGCTTATTTTCTTATTTTAACCCTTTCATGCATAGTGGTCACTACAGTGGACAGCTATTCAATAGTTGTTTTTTTCCTATATAAATGAGTCTGAATGTCACAGTTGCACATCAGTCACTACAGTGGACGCTAATGTGTCATGCAATACACTGCCACCCACTGGTCAACTTTTGCAAGTGCAAAAAAAAAAAAAATCTCTAAAACAAGATGGCTGACAGAAGAGCGGATGTGCCTTGCAGGGGAGGAATGTCTGTTCATTCCTTCTATTCTATTGTTTGCTCTTTAACACAATGTTAAAGAGCAAACAAAAACATGTTTTATAGTGTTTACAATATTTATTTTTAATAATTGTTTTCTCAAACACATATTTCATCCGTTGTTCAAATGCGTGTTGTCCACCCTAGTGGACATGTCACCAACCCCTTGAAGAATGCATGTTTGAAAAAAATGAAGGTGATTTTTTTTTTTTTTTTCATGCCAAAAGAGTAATAAAAACACTTTGGGAAAAAATCCTGAAGTAGCCTATCATAATTCATGCATGAAAGGGTTAATTCTGTACACATTTGGATGGAAAATGTCATGAGTGTGTTGTGAGGACTTTGGTTCGTTAAAATGACTGAATGAAAAACAAGCGTGTGAGATTTGTACAGTTCATAAATGTCTCAAATTCGCGTGGTCTGGTGTTTTTGTCTTATGTAAAAAATACAGTAAAAATGTAAACATATTAACACAACCACTGGTATGTCCCTGTTATATCCCAGTACTTAATCTTGTAAATGTTGTGTGCATGCCTGTTTGCATGTCTACTTTGGCTGTGTTTGTAATAGCATGCTAACTTACTGCTTACTGCCTAGTACTCACTACATAGTGCCTGCTTTTTTTTTAAGAATAGTGTGAAATAGTATATGATATGCAGCAAATAATGTTTCAGAGTAGTTTGCTACAGTGTTGTCACATGAGAAACATTGAACATCAAAGGTGCAATATGTAAGATTTTTGCAGTAAAATATCCAAAAACCACTAGGCCAGTGTTATATATTTTGTTCACTTGAGTACCTAAAAATATCCCAAATGTTTCCAGCCATTTGTAAATCATGAGAAAATTGCAATTTTAACCAAGGCTCCAGGACGTGTGAGTCACCTGTCAATTGTGTCATACCCACATTACCCTCGGTTTCCGGTTTTATTTTGTAGAAACCATGGAAACACCAAAGATGCTTTAATATATTACATCTTTTAATAGACAAGGGAACAACTGTTTTGATATATTTATAGACAGAAAACTAATTGTTGTTATAAAGCTCAACACGTTTAGTCTTATTGTTTAAATCTAATTTTCTTGATTTTTTGCGAGTACCATGCTTTACCATGCCTCAGAGAAAAACACTATTTTGTGAAGTAGCTAACATAGCATAATCAGATGCAGCTTTATTTTTAGTAACAGTAATACAGAATTTTCTCCATCATACAATACGTTTTAAACTGCATGCCATTTATCAACACAAGCCATCCAGCATTTAATATATTCTAAAATTGATCTATCTTACTGCAGTGTGCAACAGTGTCTCACAGCAGCCGCCGAGCGAACGCACAGAGTAACGTTATAACATAATTTTCAACACTCTCAAATGTATCTAATAGGATAAACAGAACTGTGTTACCTCATACTCATGACCGGAAAAGCAGAAGCGGCGCCGGCGTCTGTGACATAATAAAAGTCCTGCTGCTTGTGAGGCGTGTGTTGTGCAATCGCTCCAGCTCCTCGTTCAGCTCCCACAACACTCGTTCCTGCTTTGCTTCATACTACAGTAACATTAATAATCGCATCCATGAACTTGATTTCTGCCCGAGTCCATTCCCTATTCTATTCCACTGGCTGTGAGGTGAAGACCACATGTCCCAAGATTCCGTGCTCAAACCTGGCATCATCAAGCAACGCCTTTGTTTTGAATAGGCTTCTAGCAACCTCTAGCGGACAGAAATCTTACATACTGCACCTTTAATTCAGCACAGCTATCCAGGTTGTTACATTACAAATAAATGTGCTGACCATTCTTTTTTATGTGCAAACCTGAGGGAAAATATCCTATGAACTTTTGACTGTCCTCACCAACAGTCTTGATATAACCCATAAAATTTCTGTTTGTTGGAGTAAAGTCAAGTTGATTCAGTTTAATTAAATCATGTTTTTAAATTAAAGATCAAACGTGCTGCGTAACCAATGAGGTTCATTCTCGTGTGTTATGCAGCATGTTTGAGATTCCAGAAGAGGTTTGTTCTTGTGCGTCATGCAGGTTCGGCTGAGCTTCTGTTTATGTTTGCTGATCAGTGTTTACATGTAAAAGCCTAAATTAAATATGTGCATTCTAAAAGCCGATCGAGTCGATTCAGAAAATTTGGACTAAACCGCTTGATTCATAAGGATTCGTTTTCCGATCTCTTTATGCACTTTTTGAAGTAACAAATATAAAGTTGCAAAGGCACTCAATGGAGGGACGGACATCACTCAGACTTCATCAAAAAGATCTTCATTCATGTTCCAGAGATGAACAAAAGTCTTACAGGTTTAGAACAACATGAGGGTGATTAATTAAAGGGGTCATATAATGCCATTTTCATAAGATGTAAAATAAGTCTCTGATATCACCAGACTGTGTATGTGAAGTTTTAGCTCAAAATACCCCATCAGATCATTGTGCTTTATCAGCGTCCACTATATTTAGCGGTATTACTCAATGATGCTTTCATTTTCAAGAGCAATGGTTATTAGCAATGCTAAATGTATGTGGTTGATTCAAAAGCTTGTGTGTCTGAGTCACATTAAAAGAATCATCATACAGTTAATACTAAGTGTCATGTTTGTTTATAATCTGGTGGAGTTTAAGCATAAGCTGGATTGTTTTGCAGTTTTGTCTATGCAGCAGCAAATGGTTTATTGTTGTATTTCTGTGAGCATGCTGTCAATAGATATTGGCTTGGAAATTAAAACTGCCAGTAGGTGGCAGCAAGGCAACGTTAATGAGTGAGTCATTAGCTAGCTGCATCCAAAAACTTTGTTCGTGAGGTGCATTCGTGCACAAATGCTGCCTGCAGAGTCATTGCCTATAGCAGCGAAGCAACAAGTCAGCATCCTAAGTTTTTGAATGCAACCATTGAGATTCAACAGATTCATTCAAAGGGCTGATTCATTCAGAAACGAAGCATTTGACTGATTTGTTCAAAAAGCTGATTCATGCTTATGTGGCGCTGGGATTTGTTGTTTTTGAATCATGCTGAGTTCTTGTTGCCGCTGTTATCAGTGGCGCAACAGTGTTCTCTTGGAGGTACTGCGCAGTCTTCTTCAATCTATCGCTTAATGCTGTTGCGGAGAATCTATATTTATTCCGGTGAAATCACAAAACAAAATGCACATAAATGTGTCTCTGCTCTTGATATACAATCACTGATGAACATCTTTGGTTTTAATGAGAAAAAAAATGATACGAGGGTGGATTACAGCCCAGAATCTCTGGAACCCTGAACAAAAATTTTAACATTCGTCCATTAGGAGAATATAGGCTAATATAAAATGCATACACGTATTTATTGACAAATGTAAACACTCTTAACACTAACAATATGTTGTATTATAGTAGATAGGATGAAACTATTAAAACATGAGCTCTATATCAATAAATTCTGTGCATTTATTATTGTAATAATATAATTACAATACTACCACCACCACACACATTCCCGTCCCACCCACTTTTTAAAACAAAGTTACGCCACTGTTTTAGAAGTAACCTGTACTGACATATCTTAAAATATTTCAGTGTCATTGTTTTGTCTCAAGATGCACACCAGAAATGTTTTTACTTAAGGCACATTTAAAAAAGCTACTTAAATGTTCTAATTGAACTAAGACCTAATCCTTGCTTAATCTAAGCCCTGTCTGTGAAACTAGTCCTTTGTGCACTGTGTAAGGTATATTAGTTGTGTGTGAGATTATTGCAGGGGAGGACGTGTTGCATTGATTGTTAAAGGATTAGTTCACTTTCAAATACAATTTTCCTGATAATTTACTCACCCCTATGTCATCCAAGATGTCCATGTACTTCTTTCTGCAGTCGAAAAGAAATGAAGGTTTTTGATGAAAACAGGATTATTCTCCTTTTAGTGGACTTCAATGGCCTCCAAATGGTTGAAGGTCAAAATTAGTTTCAGCTTCAAAGGGCTTTAAACGATACCAGACGAGGAATAAGGGTCTTATCTAGCGAAACGATCAGTCATTTTCTAAAAAAAAAATACAAATGTATATGCCTTATAACCACAAATGATCGCCTTGCAAGTGCTTCCACCATTCCGCGTTCCGTATTCTTAAAAAAGCTTACGCTGTATGTCCTACACCTTCCCTATTCAACTTGAACGGACATGGCACTAATTCCATTTTTTCCGTAAGTAGAATAGGGAAGGCGGAGGACATACAGCGTAAGCTTTTTTAAGAATACGGAACGCGGAATGGTGGAAGCACTTGCAAGGCAATCATTTGTTTATATAAAGCATATACATTTGTATTTTTTTTTTAGAAAATGACCGATCGTTTCTCTAGGTAAGACCCTTATACCTCGTTTGGTATCGTTTAAAGCCCTTTGAAGCTGCACTGAAACTAATTTTGACCTTCAACCATTTGGAGGATATTGAAGTCCACTATAAGGAGAATAATCCTGGAATGTTTTCATCAAAAACCTTAATTTTGTTTCGACTGAAAAAAGAAGGACATGGACATCTTGGATGACATGGGGGTAAGTAAATTATAAGGAATTTATTATTTGAAAGTGGACTAATCCTTTAATGGATTTCTCCACCTTTTTATCCATGTGTTACGTCTGTAAGCTGCAGTACTCTTAAGTACCAGTAGATGGCAGCCTCGTCCCTCATTGTTTCCATACACTCTGTTATTCCCAGACTTCATTTCCCAGTATCCCCTGCTCATTATTAGTTAACTGTTTCAGCTGTGTCTTGTTTCTCATTTATTACCCTGTCTATTTAAATGCCTTTTGCCCTGTATTCTTTATGAAGTTTTATTTTTTTATTATTTTCTGTTGGCATTTTGAGCAGTTCTGGTGTTCTTTTTATTATTCATGAGTTGTGGATTCCTTGTTCCTGTCTGCGCTTCATGGAGTGTATGTATGGATAGATTAAATGTGCTTGACCCTCTGCCTGGTATGGACTAAGACCTTGGATTATAACTATTATTAACTGCATTTAGATTCTCACTCCTGCTGTATGCCTTCATTCCACCTCCACCAAAACATTACACCCTGAGTGCAGAGCAAGTTGTGTTTTCTTAAGTTTCATTAATGCATTTCTTTTTATAAATCTTTATGGTTTGCAAGATTTTGTTGGGGGAAAAAATAAAAAAAATAAAAATAAATAAATATATATAAATATATATATATATATATATATATATATATATATATATATATATATATATATATATATATATATATATATATATATATATATATATATATATATATATATGCTGAATTAGCCAGGCACTGCTGCTTCTAAAATCACACTGTTTTGTGCATTTTGCACATACTGACATCCACCATAGTAACACTGAAAGACAAGATGAATCAAAGTACATCACAAGTAGCTTTTACACGAGCCGAGCTAAATACTAATATAAAGAAGCTGCACGCAGTGTCATACACACAAACACAAAACACCATCATGATAAGACACAACACTAAATTAATGCAAAAAACAACTATTTAATAACATAGTATGTAAGATAAAACTATAAAAGAAAAGAAAAAAAGAAAAGAAAAAAAATAACTATAAAAGAAAAACCATCAAATGTGAACTGCCATGCAGGGAATTCTGGGAATGGCAGTTTACAGTTTTTAACTGTAAATTATAAGAAGATTTGTTCTTTTGTTCTTTTTTTTTTTTTTTTTGAAAATGGTAAATTTAACAGCATTGGCTGAAATGTAAAATTAGATTTAATACAGTTTTCCCTGTATATAGTACAGGAAATTACTGTTAACCAATTACATTTTTACTGTCGCATTTTTACAGTCTTTTACTTCTACATTTTTTACAGTATATGAATTTCAATTTGTGCTAAAATGTTATGAGGTTTCATATCAACAGGAAAACTCTTTCACCATATGAATTATTTCCACTACTTTTATTTCTGCATTTTTTAATTGGATAAATTGAAGATTAGTTGAAGTGAAAGAATGAATGTACCTGTTGTTTGTCCACTGATTATTTCACCTGTTAAAGACACAATTAAGCATAATTATTTATTATTGGGAAAATATTTAGTCATTTTACAGACAGATTATAAAACACTCACCATTAATCAGCAGCAGTAGAGACACACACAGTGAGATCAGAAACCTCATTGTGACGAACGCCACCTGCACACACACATATACAACATACACACGAAATATGTTTCTTACATTTTGTTATATTTTATTCTTTCTTTGTTGCGCACATTTGTAAAACAACTATAAAATTTGCAGATACTTATAAAAGGTCAATTTTCTAAATATATGAGAAACGGGCAAACTTTACAAAATAATTGGGATCCATCAAAATCTGGTGGCCCAATGGGATAAAACAGAAATATTTTTTACCTGAGGTCAGATGCTGCTGCAGAGCAAACTCAGTGAGATTCTCTCTTCAGCAGCTCAATACAGTGATGCTGAACTGCAGCTCTCACAATCTCATCAGCGCCTTTAATAACTGTGGGTGGATCATTACTGGAACTAGAAGTAATTTATCAACAATAGCTTAAACCAGTTTTTCATGTGACATTGAGATATTTGTTATTTGAACGGATAGTTTCCTTTTGTACACCTGCATGCTTTCACTCTCTGCTTGAATAGATGTCAGTAGAGATGGAATGATGACAGGCCAGTTTGATTTGTTAAGCACAGTTTTCCAAAAGCAAATGTACAAAAAATAGTATCTTAAAACACCCAGTGAGTGACCCAAAGGTCACTGGAAAGATTCATGTCAATTTAATGATGGTAAATAAATATTAGTTTACAGTTTTTTACAGTCGCTATATACGTTTCTTAATACTTACATCACTTTTTCAAAACTCTTCACTATAATTTGATTATTACGATATACTACATGTAACATATGTAACAATAGCCATGTCTCATTTCGAAGGCTGCATCCTCTAGAGGTCACATTTGAAGGCTGCATCCGTCATTTAAGAAAAATAACCGTTGGATTGCAAAGTAAGAAAGAAAATACAGTATTTTACACCTCACATGGAATAACCATCAATTTTATTATGGTTACTTCTCTTAAATAAGACATCCTTGATGACGTACGCAGCCTTCAAATGACCTCTGGAAGACGCAGCCTCTGAAATGAGACGCAGCTAATGACACTGTAAAATAAAGTGTTTGCAAAAAATCTAATAATATCAAAGCAATAAGATGTAATTGAACACCTACACAAGTGTTAGTCTTTCAATTTCATTACCATCTCTATATAAGGGGATGAATGAATAATTTTGTACTGTACTGTAAACATAAACTCCAGTGAATTATAAGCAGTGTGTTTTAGGTCTGTGTTTTATGATTGATAAAGTGTGTTTATTGGATGAATCCTTTGCTAGTGTTCTGGAAGAATGAATTGACTTGAGACATGAATGAAGTGTTTTGGTGCATTTTGAATGTAAAAATTAACTGCTGTGGCAATTTAAAATTTGGTTAGGAGAACAGAGTGAAGAGTTCTGGAAAAACTGACCTAAGTATTGAGAAATGTGTTCTAGCGATTGTAAAGAACTGTAAATAATTAATGGTTATATTAAAAGCTTCATCAATAAGTTATCTGGAAGGATGCAGCCAGTGGTCAAATAAGACAGGGTTTGTAAGATGTGCAAACTAGCAAGATCATAACAGGAATGCAGAAATACATATCAAATTTATTTTGAATGCAAATAACACCTATAACACAAGCCCTAAAGTATAATGTCTTTTAAAACAACTGGGAAATGGCATGCTAGTTTGCACATTAGCATTAGGTAAATGGGTGTCTAATATCTGGATATCGACAATGAAGGGAAAAAACAGTGAGAAACAGAAACAAATGCTAATCATGGAATCTAATTTATGAAGACCACATAAAATACATAAAATTAGGCCAAACAGACAAATGCTGTTAAAGCGGGAACATGTCATAATTGTCACATACATATATTTTATATTTTCTTTGAATTGACACAACACCGCTCATAAGATGTGCACGTCCCATGGGTCAATCATTTCATCTGAAGTAAAAAATCAGCTCTGACCTCTGTTCTTGAAAAGTTTAAGGAAGTGAACACTATATTCAACGGTTTACCGGAGGAGCAACATTTACTCTTCAGGAATGTTCCACATTCCTCACTTGCACATTGCACAAGTTCATCATAAACAAAGAAAAAGAAAAAGAAAAAAAAAAAAAAGATTTACGGAGGTAAATAGGAAAACAATGATTTAATGATGCAGAGTTCAATTCTGCTGTAAAGCAGCTCTATAAAAGAAAATAGAGTCATTGTTCGGTGACACTTCCACCAGTGTTAGGATACATTTTCCAAAGCACATAATCACCTGAGGCCCTATTTATATTACCTGAGATTCTGATTAGTGTGTCAGTTTTGCTACATAATGTTTATGCATGGATAAATTTGTGTTAATTGAGTATACATTGTGACAGCTTGAGGTAATTATAATACTTAATTATATGTTACTTTCTTGTGTCTTCCTAATGAGAACATTAAAAATTAGCTAATTTTTTGTGTAAAGTTTTGCAGGAAACATAGAGAAAATTGTATGTGTGTGAAAACAGGTGAAATGTGTTTACAGTTTTGAGAAATGTATTGTCTTAAGAACTGAAAGAATGGTTTGGGAAATTGAGCCAAGTGAATCAGTTACAGTGAGTTAGCAATCGAGAAAAAACTGTAATATTTCTTCCTACTCCCTTGTCAAAACAGGAAGAGGTTAATGCATAATATGGCAAATATGATGATTGCAGTTTCTGCACATTTTTTTTTTTTTTACAAATGGGCAAAATAATCATGTTAATTCCAGTAATACAGAATGCAGAAGATCATGATTATGTGATAAAAAAAAAAAAAAATAAAAGGGTTGAAAATTGTGGTGAGATAATCTAACCATCAATAGAGACAAACAGACACTCCTCTATGAATGTACAGCAGGAAACCTGAACATTATTAGGAGCTGATTGTATCTATGAAACTCAAACCTCATGTATATAAAAGTGTTATAGAGACACACTGAAGAGGATGAATATGTTTCACTAAACAAATACTGTCTTTTAGCATCTTATTGCATTGAAATGGAAACAACCTTGACCTAAATGTTCATCATAAGTTTGCATTTGTGTGTCTAAGGTAAATGGATGTGCAATAAAAAATAAGCTGATGTATGTCTGACACATTTAGAAACCTGTTATACTAACTGAATATACCAGCTATATGACATACCAGGCCAAAGGGTCTTTCACACATGCAGCATTTTAACACTTAGATCAACTGAAACACAATCAATACCTTTTAGGTTAAAACTTCATATTAGAGCAGTTCATTTTAATTCATACTTCTATCTAATAGCTCTTATATTTATCTTACCACGTTTGACAGGAATCTGTAATCTGAATCACACGATATGGTCATTGCTACAGACATATTGCTGATTGTTTATGATCAAATGTAGAAATCTTCTAAGTATATGATCTGTTATATTTTGTTGTCAAATCCAAATGTTTTAATAATAGAAACACTTTCACAAAACATTCAACAATATGGTAATAATGATATTAATAATAATAATACATTTCAAAAATATTAAAAGAGTTTTATCTGAATGTTGCATAAATGCAGCAGTGTGTCTTAGTGGTCAACAGATATTAATGTTAAGCTCTCACGCAACAGGGTCAATCGAGGACAGTGTCAGAGAACTGCTTGAATGTGAACTTGCACTCTTTCCTACCACCTCTTCAATTTCAGTTTCTCTTCACCTCCTATAACTGAAAACTAGAACAATACAAGAACATTTTTTTGGCAATCTGACCACTGTCTGAACATCACCCCATCTTGTGTTCTAAAAAAACAACTCAACCAGTGCTGCAACATTCCTCAATGCCTTTAGAATTGAATGTAACATAGCACGACTCTCTCAGGCTTATTATTATAGCATCATGATGGAAAAGAAGGAAAACGATTGCAAAGATAGCAGTAAAAAGATAACGCTATGATCATTAATCTTTCTCATGCTGAAATAAAATGATTGCAACAGAAAAAAAGAACTATGAGTCCAACCATCAAATTTATTTATTTATTTCTCCTCATTTTGGGTCATGCCTTATACCAAATACCTGAATAAAATATTACAACACAATTTTTAAGAAAATAAAATCATATTAGTTCATTTTCTATTATTATAACATCAGATTTCCACAGAACAGAAATGGCCCAATTATGTTTTTATATGATTTGAATAAACACAAATCTGATGGTCACTGTTTTATAGCACATCCTCTCAAGTAATTCAGAATTAATGTACTACATAAAAATTAATGTAAATGATTAAATAATTCTTTTTTTATGCCACATAATTAATCATAAACAAATAATATCAGTTATAAAATAAAGAAATGTTTAGAAACCCACAACCACTGTGGCATCAGTTAAGCATTAATTAAAATGATTCTAAACAATATGCATGTAAAATGTCGTGGTACTAAACTAAAAGTGTGTCAGGACACTCATCAGAGGAACAAGAAACACCAACAGAGAACCACACAGACAAGAAGCCTCAGATACCTTCACTTGGTCTGGAACCAACTTATCTGTGAACAGGGAATATAATGAAATGCAGTGAAATGTAATGTATTTACATTTATAAACCTTTATTTACAAAATGATTCAAATAAATGAAATGTTCACCTGTGTTCCCTTCAGACAACATCAGAGGACCCATGGATATGGAAGCACTGTCATGGAAGTCCAGAGACCTGCGCTCTCTCCGCTGGTGTCCAGAGTCACAGTCCTGATAGAGAAAAGAGCAAAATTAGCTGTGTGAATCCCTGTTAAATATCACTGAACAAACAAGAAACATTAAGGAGTGCACAAAGTCTCCAGAGGAGGGCAGCAAAAACAAAAGGTATTTGCAGCCTTGAATTAAATCTTTACGTCATACCAGCCTTATATTTGTGTTTGATCAACAAGGGTTAATAAACCGCAGGTTCAGGAACTTTTGCATTTACTCATCACAACTACAGTACTAAAGCTACTCTTAAAAATGTAACATCACCATTTTATGAATTATATTAAGTTTTGTAAACTCACCATTGAGCAGCGATTGCTTGACAGAAGGCAAAGGTGAACAGCACAGTGCAGGTAAAGCTTAGTGGAGTTTGCAGTGAAGATGAACATCCTGAAGGAGACGCCGTTCTGCAGCAGCTCCACTGTGTTGTCATTTGGATTGGGACACCTGAGAATATCAATAATGACAATATCGTTCTGCTGGATTTCATGAAAAAAAAAAAAAAAAAAAATGGAACCATGTGCTTTAGTACTGAAATCCTGAAAGATCTCAGGCAATCCTAAAATTGTTGTGGATTATTATTTATTTAATCTATCAAAAGATCAAAAGTTTATAAAAAATTTTTTACAGTTAAAAAATAGCTTTAAGGAATAGAGAAAAGCACTGCTTTACTCTGAATCGATGAGATCCCAGCGGAGGCTGTAATCAGGATCATTCACAGGTGTAGCCCAACACGTGTCCATCACCAGGGCAAACTGGCGGCTGTCGACCCCCTCAACACGAACTTCCACATGCATCTCCTGGTCGAGCTCTGCATCCACTGCACCAGTGAAGGGCCGGGTAAACTCATCATCCTGATATGGAATCATCCGGACTCGATATCTGCCTTCACCAGCGGGAAGAGTCTTGTGGACAATGCTGTCACAATGGTCAAAATCCATTAAAAAAACCTAAAGTTCTATGTGCATTTTTGTATTTGCCTCAATCTATATTTAGAAATACAGGCATTTTAAGAGCACATTATATACACATTATATATACTTGGATTTGCATACATTTACTAATTTTTATATTGTGCGTTAGTTTTTCTCACCTCTCCAGTGGGTTGATTTCCACATTCATGGAAAGTGTTTGTGTTTGAGGATAAACACAGCTGAAAGAAAGCTTCAGGATTTTCTGTCTGCTGATGATGAGACCTTCTGACCTCGGTGTCCCCAGAATAAAGTTATCATAAATGAAGTGGGTGCCGTTAGCCTGCGCACAACACATATAGAGTTTTGCTGAATTGAAAAGAAAAAAAAAACCTTTCTTATATATTAAAGCAACAACATTAAAAACTACAAAAGCCAATACGTTGTATCAGACAAGTGAAATAATTATCATTACATAATAAGGTAACACTTTATAATAACTGCACACTATGAAGCATTAGTTAAGCATTAGTTAATAGTTATTTCACCACTTATAAAGCATTAATAGACATTAGTAAGTAGTTTATAAATACAGCTATAATTGCTTTATTCTTGATTCATAAGCATATCTGTAATGTGTTTAATAATTGTATTTTCATACTTTATTAATAATCAATTTATCATTTCTAAATTAAGTATTACATTATTTACAAACCAGTTATTTAGGAGTTGTCAGTAGTTCATTTAGTAAGTGTAAGTAAATGATTAATAAACTATTTAAACATTCATTTATACATCTTATTATTTAGACACATAATAATAGTTACTTAGTGTGTTAGTAAATGTTTTATTAAAACATATTCCTACTGCAATTCATGATTTATTCAGGTAGTTATAAAACATTTAGAAGTAGTCAGTTAACTATTTTTGTGAGCTCATCTAAAGTGAGGACTATTTATGCTTTGTAAAGCTTTTATAAATGAGATTTAAAGGTTCAGTGATCTTCTGCACTGCTGTTCTCTAATGTTTTAAAGTTAGTACCGAGGTAGTTTTGACACTAGGAATATGTTAATAAAGCATTTATTAACACACTGAGTAACTAATACTATATGTCTAAATAATAAGATGCATAAATGTACATTTAAATATGTTATTAATCATTTACTTACACTTCCTAAATGATCTTATGAACCACTGACAACTCCAAAATTACTGGTTTGTGAATAATGTAATACATAATTTAGAAATGATAAATTGATCATTAATAAAGTATGAAAATACAATTATTAAACTCATTATAGATATGCTTATAAATCAAGAACCAGGAATTTATAGCTGTATTTATAAATGGCTTACTAATGTCTATTAATGTTTTATTAATGATGAATTAACTATTTACTAATGCTTAACGAATGCTTCATAGCGTGAGTTATTCTAAAGTGTTACCCATAATAATGGTGGAGAATGAAGGCACAAGTTCCAGTCTCTTTTTGTGGCATGGTGTTGTGTTTCCTTCCCCACTGAATCTCTTTGTGATATTGAGAAGTCTAAAGGGAGGTCTGTTTAGGCCCTTTTGTTGTTACAGATTCAGGACTCTTGCAGACCTCTTTAGAGACTTCTCAAAGTCTCAGAGAGATTCTCCAGTTGGTCAGATCAAAATGCATTGGTTATATTAAGCACTGAAAATGCTTGGATGGGGTATTTGAATAGATTATACATAGTTCATCCTACCACAAGATTTGTACCACAGATGTGTTCATCATTATCAAAATGGAATTCCACTCTGCCATTCCGGACCGTTCCTTTGCAGCTGGGATCATTGAGAACCTGCTTTCACAGGTTTCTGAGGAATCTGAGAGAGAAAATGTTTATTAAACAAACGAAAAACATTTCACATTTTGTTGTGTAATGATACCAACCAAAAGAGTCAGGTTGTAGTCTAGGTTGCTCTGCATTACATAAACAGCCATAAAAACCATTTCTTTCCCCACATCTTTCATCCTCAGAGCAGCTGAGCTCAGAACAGTGATCTCTCACATCTAAGACGAGAAGCACAGATAGATGAAATACATGTATGCCTGAACAGTCCACTCAATTAACATGCTACCTATAATCAATATAAACTCTATTTGTTTGTGTGTGTGATCATCCAGGACGAGCTGTGCCGACGCACAACGCACGTACAGATAACTGTTCCGCATATGACTGCAATCGCATGTTTCAAACAGAGATGCCGACAAAGAGGAAAAACTGCGGACAGCAGCTTTAATCTCCGTGTTACATTTGTGTTTTAAGTTATTCAAAGCTGAAAGACAGCTTGATTCTCTTTATATTTAGTTTTGACAAAAGGGATTAAAAAGCCCTTTTGCAATTAATTGCAAAAGACGATTACTTGCAACTTCAAGAAAAATACATTCAAAATACACTTTGCCTCTTAAAGTATTTGCTATAATTTACTTAAAGTGGACAGCATATTATTAAGGGTTCTACCATTTAAATATATGCACTTTTCTTCTTTTTTCTTGTGTAATAGTGGGATAAACAAAAAGGCCTAATGAAAATACATGTGTAAAATTATGCACATGAGAGTTCATAAAGGAGTAAAGACAATATTTACCGGTGGTAGTGATGGGCATAGTTATGGTTTCTATAGCTGGGATTGTCTCTGTTGTTGCAGACGTTGCATTAAGGCCTGTGACATCTGGTATTAAAATAATTTATCAATATCAATAATTTTCAAATAAAATCCAGAAAGATTAATGACAGAAGTGCATGAGTAAATACTCACCTACACAGTAAGATGAACAAAATGGTGGCTTGACAAACTCATAAACATAGTAATTTCCTGGACAGTCTTTGACTCTTATAGGGTGGGATGTGTAAGTACAGCAGCCATTCCATGAGGACACACAGATCTGACGGGTGACCTCTCCATCTTCCAGCTGTGGGTGAGGGCCGTTGAGCCACAGTGGTTGATCAGTACCACACATATACTGATTAACACATGATTCTGGCATCTGAGCATTTTGACCATTGTAGAACAGCCTGTACCAGCCATTCCACTCCACATTATAATCACACATGCCCAAGTTATAATGGTCAGTGGCTCTCCAAGGCTCATCCAGACTGGTATAGTTGTAGCAGGGATCGACACTTGGAGTGCTGAAAGATACTATTATGGGAAAATAGAAGGATAGCATTGTGTAATGAATATCAAAAGCCTGTGGTGAGGGAACAACCATCCAGACCATGTGCTCATGATGAAGATTACAAAAAGAAACAGAATCAACAGACAAAACATGAAGCATGAGTATTCCAGATCCCAATACTGAATCGAAACCAAACCAGACAGAAGTTTCAGGATTCAGACAACAACCCTAAACACAAACACACATAGACGAGAGAGGACATGGCCCAAGAACTTCTTAAAGCCACACGCTCACAAAGACAAGACAATACACTACATGAGTGTCACCAAACTAAGAACAAGAACAAACAAAGTGACAGGACCCTGACATGTATAGATAGTGGTCATACAGGTGCTAGTCATATAATTAGAATATCGTGAAAAAATTCATTTTTTTTATTGTAAATTATTTTAAAAAATGAAACTTTCATATATTCTAGATTCCCTACATGTAAAGTAAAACATTTCAAACGTTTTTTTTTTTTTTTTTTTTTTTTTTTTTTTTTTTTGTTGATTAGAGCGTACAGCTAATGAAAGTCCAAATTCCAGTATCTCAAAATATTAGAATATTTACATTTGAGTTTCATTAAATGACCATCCCTACAGTATAAATTCCGGGTATCTCTTGTTCTTTGAAACCACACTAATGGGGAAGACTGCTGACTTGGCAATGGTCCAGGAGACAATCATTGACACCCTCCACAAAGAGAGTAAGTCACAGATGGTCATTACTGAATGTGGTGGCTGTTTACAGAGTGATGTATCAAAGCATATTAAATGCAAAGTTGACTGGAAGGAAGAAATTGGGTAGGCAAAGTGGCACAAGCAACAGGGATGACCGCAAGCTTGAGAATACTGTCAAGTAAAGCCGATTCAAACACTTGGGAGAGCTTCACAATGAGTCAAATGAAGCCGGAGTCAGCGCATCAAGAGTCACCACACTCGGACATCTTCAGGAAAAGGACTACCAAGCCACTTCTGAAACAGAAACAACGTCAGAAGCATCTTACCTGGGCTAAGGAGAAAAAGAACTGGAAAGTGAACAGTGGTCAGAAGTCTTCTTTTCAGATAAAAGTAAATTTTGCATTTCATGTTGAAATCATGGTCCCAGAGTCTGAAGGAAGACTGGAGAGGCACAGAATCTGAGCTGCTTGAAGTCTAGTGGGAAGTTTCTGATGTCAGTAATGATTTGGGGGGGCCGTGACATCTGCTGGTGTTGGTCCATTGTGTTTTATCAAGTGCAAAGTCAATGCAGCCATCTTCCAGGAGATTTTGGAGCACTTTATGTTTCCATCTGCTGACAAGCTTTATGGAGATGCTGATTTCCTTTTCCAGCAGGACTTTTAGCACCTGCCCACAGTGCAAAAACCACTTCCAAGTGGTATTATATTATGTGTTTTATTGGCCAGCCAACATGCCTGACCCCTGAATCTATGGGATATTTTCAAGAGAAAGATGAGAAACAGTCGATCCAACAATATACAGATGATCTGAAGGCTCAATAGTGCCTCAGCAGTGCCACAGGCTGATCACTTCCATGCCACACTTCACTAATGCTGTAATTTGTGCTAGGAGCAAGTCATTTGCTGTAATATGTGCTGCCAACCAAGTATTGAGTGCACAAATGAACATACTTTAAAGAACTTGAACTTTTCTGTTTTGAAAATCCATTTTTTGATTGATCTTAGGAAATATTCTAATATTTTGAGATACTGGATTTTGGACTTTCATGAGCTGTACGCTCTAATCATCAAAATTAAAAAAAAAAAATAATTAAAAAAAACTTTTGAAATGTTTTACTTTACATGTAGGGAATCTAGAATATATGAAAGTTTCATTTTTAAAAATAATTTAGAAAAAAAAAATGAACTTTTTCACGATATTCTAATTGACCAGCACCTGTATAAAAATTTACTATACAAATTGTGATAATCATGCCAAATGCAAAGTTGAATGTTAGATGTACCTGCACAATATCTAGGAGCTGGGATCAAAACCATAGGTCTAGTAAATTTGTAGACATAATAATTTCCAGGACAAGCTTTGACTTGGATTGGGTCGGATCTGTAGTGACTGCACTGATCACGATAAGAGCCATAAATTTCACGAGTAACAACTCCATCTTCTAGCCGAGGATGAGAGCCACCAAGCCACAGAGCACTAAAACCTCCACATGACATGTAATAAAAACACCATTCAGGCATCTGAGCACTCAAGTCATTCATGAAGAGTCGATACCAGCCATCCCATTCTTCAAGAGTGTCATCAAGTACAGATCCAAATCCAAATACAAACCAGGAGTGGTGTGTGTTTCTTGAGTAGTCGTTGAGTATGTTGTAGTTATTGCACGGGTCATCATCTGTGTTAGTGAGCGATAAGATACTCAGTTTTTAATAACCCTCATATATTCATCCATATATTGTTATTAACAACTTACTCAGTGTAATGCTGGATCCAGTGAATATATCTGGACCTACAGTGGAAACCAGCTGTGAAATAGTGCTGACATCTAAAAAGAAGAAAATTCAAGACATGACTGAAATTATTTTAAAAGTTTTGAAAGACTTAGTTACAAAGTAAGAAAAAGCACTGTACCTGTGCAGTATCCTGAACACCCAAATAGTGGATTCACAAGTTCATACACATAGTAATTGCCTGGACAAGCTTTCACTCTTACAGGTTTCGACTTGTAATTCCAGCAGCCTCTTAAATAAGCCTCCCCACAGGCCTCCCCACAGACCTCCCTGGTCACCACTCCATCCTGAGGATGAGGACCATTAAGCGACAGACTGACTCCTGTGTTACAGTATGATGAACTAACACATGTCTCTGGCATCCGGATGTCCATTCCATAGTAGAAAAGCCGGTACCAGCCATTCCAAACTAAAGTTTCATCACAAATGAAATCTCCACTTTCATTGTTGGCTATCCAGGGACGATCCAGAGGCCGATAATTGTAGCAGGGATCACTGCTGATGCTTTGGAAAGCAACTGTCATGAAGTTTACAGAAGCACTGTTAAAATACTGTATTTGCATGGAAGACTATTTATAGCAGTGGTTTTCAATTCTGGTCCAGTCCCACTTCACTAAATAAATACAATATAAATCACCATACGTTCATTTAATATATATATATATACAGTACAATCCAAAAGTTTGGAACCACTAAGATTTTTAATGTTTTTAAAAGAAGTTTCATCTGCTCACCAAGGCTACATTTATTTAATTAAAAATACAGTAAAAAACAGTAATATTGTGAAATATTATTACAATTTAAAATAACTGTTCCCTTTCGTGGGAACTATCAACGCTGCGCGAAACGCATTGGGAGCCTTCTGCGTGATATCGTCATTGAAGCACTCCTGTATCCAACCAATCGTGTAACGAGACGTCAGAGACGGGTGACGTCACGGACCAGGAAACTATAAAGCATGCCCGGATGCAGAGAACACTAGCTTCTGCTATCTTCAGCAAGCGCTCCATGTTATCCCGTGTGTCTTATTTAGTGTTTGTCTGTCTCTCCATTATTTTGGTTTCACTCTTCGTCTGAGGACAAGAGTTTCAGCAACACTTGTGTATATATTTGTGATCGCTGTTTGTGCGTCCTATTTAGTGTTTGTTTGGCTTCTCTTTGTCTGAGGACAAGAGTCTCACAACACTACATACATATACACAATAAGACACGATATATATATATATATATATATATATATATATATATAAAAATGGCGGAAGGCAAGCGGTTCAGGAAGTGTGCTTCTCCCTGCACTCGCTACATTCCTGACGGGGACACACACGATATGTGTGTCGTTTGCCTGGGGGTTGAGCATGCGCAGGCAGCTCTCGAGGAAACTGCTGCGTGCACTGTGAAAAGCTCACCCTTAGAGTGTTGAGATCTCGCCGGACACTCTTTGATAATAAAGGGGGTGCCTCGGTCGGTGTTCCCCGCGGATCGGGTCCCGCTGCTGCCGAGGCAGAGCGGAGACTCCATTCGTGGGGTTCACAGATGGATCTGGCGGTGGGGGTTGAGACGGGCCCCGCCCTATCTCTCCCTTTAGCCGCCAGACCCAGTGTCTCTCCTGCCGTGGCAGAAGCACGCCCAGCGGTTTCTTCCCCGCGGGGAGAGACATCGGCGCTTCATCTATCTTCATCTGAGGATGTTGATGTGATGAGCGTCGAAGCAGGGGAAGAGGAACCGCCATCCTCTTCCCCCGCACATGAGGAGCTCTTGGAGGTAGTGACCAGAGCTGTAGCCAAATTGAATATCAGCTGGCCAGAAGCAGAGCGGGGAGATGTAAAACCAAAAAGCAAGCTTGATGAACGCTTTCTCCCCGCGCGGTCACTACCCCAACGTCGGTGCTTACCATTCTTTCCAGATCTACACACTGAGGTGTCTAGATCTTGGAACAGACCAGTTCAACATCGAGTTTTCAGCCCCCAGACTTCGGTCTATAGTAACATCGTGGGGCTGAAACAGTATGGTTATGCGGCGATGCCCCGGGTTGAAGAGACGCTCACGGGCTATCTCTTGCCTGCTTCGGCATCGTCCTTAAAAGCACCGACGCTGCCCACCAAGCCCCTTAAAACTACATCTAAGCTGGTGGGCAAGGCTTATGCGGCGGCAGGTCAGGCAGCAGAGTGTGTCCATACCATGGCGCTGCTGCAGGCTTACCAAACCGACCTGCTGGGGGAAATTGATACCAGCGGGGAGGCCACATTCGAGTGCATCCAGGAACTGCACAAGGCGACAGACCTGGCTCTCCGTGCCACCAAGGAGACGGCTAAAGAGGTGGGCCGTTCTATGGCAGCCCTGGTGGCCACGGAGAGGCACTTGTGGCTGAACCTCTCTGACATAAGGGACAGAGACAAAGCTGCCCTTATGGATGCGCCGCTGTCTCCTGTGGGCCTCTTCGGCGACGCAGTTACAACTGTTGTCGAGAGGTTCCAGGAGACCAAGAAACAATCTGCGGCGTTTCAGAGGTTCCTCCCCCGCCGGTCTAAAGTCCCCGCCGAGAATGTTGAACGGGAGCAGTCTCGGTCTGCAACGAGCTCCTCAGCGAACCACAGAGCGCAACAGAAAATAAGTGTGGCCGCCCGTGCTCCCCCACGTAGATTCTGGGGACAGGGGCAAGCCGCACAACAGAAGCCTTCCCAGGGCAAGACGGACCTGCGGGCCGTCATTGTAGCGCGGAAGGCTTCTAAGAAGCGGTCCTGATATCTGTGGGTCAGGACCCAGGAGGGCGGCCCCCGTCTGGAGGAAGCTTGGCGTTAATACATCTGACACCCGCTTCCCTCCAGCGCCCTCCGGGGACCACGCCATATCCATCATCCAGTGTGCGTCAGGTCCCCACGACCTTCCGAGGAAGGACGGTTGTCACTTGATTCGACTGACTTCTGCCGGCGTGCCGTTTCAGAGCGCCGAGCCAAGTGCTCAAAAAACACCAGAGACCAGTCTCGAGAGACTGGTTCCCTTAGTAGATTTTCTAGAAGAATGGAAAACTCTACCGAATATATCAAATTGGGTGCTGCTCATGATAGAAAAGGGTTACAGAATACAGTTCGGGTCTCGCCCGCCCAGATTCAACGGGGTCCTTCCCACAGTGGTGACCCTCGAGCAGTCTCTGGTTATGGAACAGGAAGTTATGACACTTTTGCAAAAAGGAGCTATAGAAAGGGTTCCTCCTCCCAGCAAGCTGTCAGGTTTTTACAGCCACTACTTCATAGTTCCAAAGAAGGATGGAGGACTTCGTCCTATCATAGATTTACGTGTGCTAAATCGGTCTGTACAAAAACTGAAATTCAAGATGCTTACACTCAAACACATCATTCCCCAAATCAGGTCCGAGGACTGGTTTGTGACGATAGACTTGAAAGATGCATACTTTCATGTGTCCATCCATCCTTCTCACTGGAAGTTCCTCAGGTTTGCTTTCGGGGGCGAAGCTTACCAGTACAAGGTTCTTCCGTTTGGCCTATCATTATCACCCCGCACATTCACCAAGTGCGTGGATGCAGCCCTGGCTCCCTTGAGACTCCAGGGCATCCGCATACTGAATTATATCGACGATTGGTTGATTCTAGCTCACTCAGAGCAACAGGCAGTTCAACATCGAGATGTTGTTCTGTCTCACATGAAAAGGCTTGGGCTGAGGTTCAATGCCAAGAAGAGTGTGCTGATTCCGGCTCAGACCACCAATTATCTAGGTGTTATGTGGGATTCCACAATAATGCGGGCACGTCTGACTCCTGCCCGTGTGAGCTCTGTTCTATCAGCCGTAAAAGGGGTGAGGTTAGGCCAGGAACTCACTGTGAAACAGTTTCAGAAACTGTTGGGTCTAATGGCAGCTGCATCCAACGTAATTCCTTTCGGCCTCCTGCACATGAGACCCCTACAGTGGTGGCTCAGGACCAGGGGGTTTTCCCCGAGGGGAAATCCTTTCCGTACGATCAAAGTCACACGGCGATGCCTTCGTGCTCTAACCGTGTGGAGAGACCCCTGGTTCCTGTCCCAGGGACCTGTGTTGGGGGCCTCTGGTCGTCGCGCAATGCTTATGACAGACGCTTCCCTCACAGGCTGGGGAGCGATCATGAGTGGTCGCTCAGCCCAAGGTCTTTGGGAGGACCGTTGTTTCTAGCACTAAAACACTTTCTCCCAGACCTGAGAGACCACCATGTGCTGGTCCGCACAGACAACATGTCAGTGGTCTCCTATATAAACCATCAGGGGGGTCTACGGTCTGGCCAACTAAATTACTTGGCCCGTCGTATCCTCCTGTGGTCTCAGGGGAAGCTGCTCTCACTGAAGGCAGCTTATATCCCGGGAGTCAGAATGTGGGGGCAGACGCCCTGTCGAGGCAGGGGTCGAGGCCCGGGGAGTGGAGACTCCATCCGGAAGTGGTGGATCTCATTTGGAAGAACTTTGGTCAGGCACAAGTAGACCTGTTTGCTTCGGGAGAGTCAACCCAGTGTCCTCTCTGGTACTCCCTCACGCATCCAGCACCTCTGGGTCTGGATGCCATGGTACAGACGTGGCCGAGGCTACGTCTGTATGCATTTCCCCCGTTCGCTCTGCTCCCATGAGTCCTGGAGAAAGTACGCCAGGAAAGGGTGAGCCTAATACTGGTGGCCCCGTACTGGCCGACCCGAATATGGTTCTCGGACTTGGTGTCCATGATAGACAGCTCTCCAATGGAGCTTCCCCTAAGGCCGGATCTTCTATCTCAGGCGGGCGGCGCGATAATACATCCCCGCCCGGAACTATGGAAACTGTGGGCCTGGCCTCTGAGGGGGCCAGGTTCATAGAGGCTGGTCTCTCAACTGAGGTTGTTGAGACCATACTTAGCTCCAGGGCTCCCTCCACGAGGAAGCTTTACTCCTATAAATGGAATCTATTCTCTACTTGGTGTAGACAACATGAAACGGACCCTGTCCATGCTCCTATTAGCTCTGTGCTATGCTTTCTCCAAGAAAAATTCTCGGAAGGCCTATCATATTCAACCTTAAAGGTTTATGTTGCGGCTATATCAGCCTATCATGTTGGGGGGGATTCCTCGGTGGGTCGAGACCCCCTCGTGTCACGCTTCCTCCGTGGTACACTGAAGTTGAGGCCTCCAGTGCGCACAAGGACCCCGGCTTGGGACTTATCAGTGGTTCTACAAGGGTTAGCCGAGGCTCCCTTTGAACCACTGGAGGAGGTGTCTATAAAGTTTCTGACTTTAAAGACTGTATTTTTGCTTGCTATTACTTCTCTAAGAAGAATTGGAGATCTTCAGGCCCTTTCAGTGGCCCCCTCGTATCTGGAGTTCGCTCCTGGAATGGTGAGAGCATTTCTTCATGCTAGACCTGGCTATGTGCCGAAGGTCCCCACCAATGTCCCGGGTCCTATTGTGCTTCAAGCCTTCCATCCTCCTCCATTTATATCCTCGGATCAGGAAAAACTGAATCTGCTCTGCCCAGTAAGGGCTTTGGATGCATACGTCCACAGAGCTGCCCTGTGGCGTAAAACAGAGCAACTGTTTGTCTGTTATGATTCCCCTAATAAAGGCGGACCGGCGTCCAAGCAGAGGATGAGTAAGTGGGTGGTCGAGGCCATCTCACTTGCATACAAAGCGGCCGGACAGTCTTCTCCATTTAACGTCCGTGCTCATTCCACAAGGGGTATGGCAGCATCAAGAGCTTTGATGTCTGGCGTCCCTATGAGTGACGTCTGTGATGCAGCTGGATGGTCAAGCCAGCATACATTTATCAGATATTTTAACCTTGATGTGGGCTCCACTCCTGGGTCCTCCGTACTTTCGAGCTAACATGAACAAGCATTTGAAGTACGGCACAGTTGGGATTGCGTTCCCAATGCGTTTCACGCTGCGTCGATAGTTCCCACGAAAGGGAACGTCTCGGGTTACGGATGTAACCCTGGTTCCCTGAGTAAGGGAACGAGACGCTGCGTCTCTTGCCGTACCCCTGCATGCTTGCGAGTGCTTGCTTCAGATTTTCCACAGAAGCTAGTGTTCTCTGCATCCTGGCATGCTTTATAGTTTCCTGGTCCGTGACGTCACCCGTCTCTGACGTCTCGTTACACGATTGGTTGGATACAGGAGTGCTTCAATGACGATATCACGCAGAAGGTTCCCAATGCGTTTCATGCAGCGTCTCGTTCCCTTACTCAGGGAACCAGGGTTACATCCGTAACCCGAGACGTTTTCTATTTGAATATATTTCACAAAGTAATTTATTCCTGTGATGGCAAAGCTGAATTTTCAGCATCATTACTCCAGTCTTCAGTGTCACATGATCCTTCAGAAATCATTCTAATATGCTGATCTGCTGCTCAAGAAACATTTAATGTGTACAATTGTACAAAATATTTGTGTACAATATTTTTTTTCAGGATTATTTGATGAATAGAAAGTTCAAAAGAACAGTGTTTATCTGAAATCTAATCGTTTGTAACATTATAAATGTCTTTACTGCCACTTTTGATTGATTTAATGCATCCTTGCTGAATAAAAGTATTCATTTCTTTAATTTATTTTCAAAAAAATAAAAATAAAAATTCTTACTGACCCCAAACTTTTGAACGGTAGTGTATAATGCTACAGAAGCTTTGTATTTCAGATAAATGCTGTTCTTTTGAACTTTCTATTCATCAAGGAATCCTGAAAAAAAAAGTACACAACTGTTTTCAACATTGAAAATAATCATAAATGTTTATTGAGCAGCAAATCAGCATATTAGAATGATTTCTGAAGGATCATGTGACACTGAAGGCTGGAGTAACGATGCTGAAAATTCAGCTTTGCATCACAGGAATAAATTACTTTGTCAAATATATTTAAATAGTACACAGTTATTTTAAATTGTAATAATATTTCACAATATTACTGTTTTTTACTGTATTTTTAATTAAATAAATGTAGCCTTGGTGAGCAGACGAAACTTCTTTTAAAAACATTAAAAATCTTAGTGGTTCCAAACTTTTGGACTGTACTGTATATATGTTAAATTAATATTTAATGGTTAGAGTGGTTAGACAGTCAGACTGGTAACCCGAATGTTTTTCTCCAAAACATGTTGGCCACAATTATTGGCACCCCTAAATTTTTTTATGAGTGAAATATCTCTGAATATCTCTATATTCCCATTCATATTTACATTTTTTAGCACACCAGGGTGATCAAGAACATGAAATTGTCCAGCCATGACTTCCTGTTCCACAGGAGTATAAACACAGAGGCCAAATTCCCTTAATCATTCATCACAATGAGTAAAACTAAAGAATATAGTTCTGATGTGCAGCAAAAGATTGTTGAGGTTCACAAAATAGAAAGTGGCTGTAAGAAAATAGCTAAAGCATTGAAAATCCCCATTTCCACTATCAGGGAAATAATCAAGAAGTTCCAATTAACTAAAGATGTTACAAATCTGCCTGGAAGAGGATGTGTGTCTAAATCGTCCTAATGTGAAGTGAGGAGGAGAGTTTGAGTGGCCAAAGACTCTCCAAGGATCACAGCTGGATAATTGCAGAAATTATTTGAGTCTTGAGTCTCAGAAAGCCTAAAAAAAATTACCAAACAGCACCTACATCCCCACAAGTTGTTTGGGAGGGTTTCAAGAAAAATCCTCTGCTCTCATCCAGAAACAATCTCCAGCATATTCAGTTGTCAGGAACTTCAAATGGGACAGGCTTCTATGGTCAGATGAAACTAAAAAAGAGCTTTTTGGCAGCAAACCCACCAGATGGGTTTGGTGCACACATGGATAAAGAGCTCCCCATGCCCACGGTTAAATATACTGCTGGATCTTTAATGTTGTGAGCTTATTTTTCTGCTGGAGGTCCTGGACATCTTGTTCAGATATGGTATCATGGATTCTATAATGGGCCATGGTTGGATCTTCCATCAGGACAATTAACCAAAACAAACTGAGCACAAAATGAAGTTTCTGCCATGGCCACCCCAGTTCCCTGACCTGAACCCTAAAGAAAATGAGTGGAGTGAACTGAAGAGAAGAAGCACCAACATGGAGCTGGGAATCTGAAGGATCTGGAGAGATTCTGCATGAAGGAATGATCTATGATCTCTTGTCAGGTGTTCTCCAAACTCATCAGGCATTATAGGTGAAGACTCAGAACTGTTATCTTGGCAAAAGGAGGTCACAAAAAGCACTTTCAATTCTTTTCCTTTGATGAAAGATTAGATTTTTGCTAATTTTATGAATTAAAGATTGAAAGGATAAACAATGCAGATTTATTTTTACAGTCATCTTTGATCATATTTATCAAGAGTGCCAATAATTCTGCCCACAGCTGTATATTATATATATATATATATATATATATATATATATATATATATATATATATATATATACACGTGTGTGTGTGTGTGTGTGTGTGTGTCGAAAGCACATCTATATAAATGTTAAGTTATTATTAATTTCATTAATATAAATTGTCAATTAAAAGTGCTAAATAGTGTGAAAAATGTCAGTTCATAAATTTGATAAATGTTCATTTTATCTGATAATCCAGGACCAGGATTGAGATCCACTGATTTTGCATAACACATCCTAAAACCACAGTGATGGTTAAGCTCATGATTTTGAGCAGTTATGTTCTACCCAATGGTGTGCAGTCAGGCCTAAACCGAGGCCAATATATACCTGGCAGCAGCCTGCAGAACAGGACAGAGCAACATCTGGGGTGGGGCTACATATAACACTTTCATTGACGTGGTTGGTACAGAAGTACATGAACTGATAAATAAATTGTGTTGGCATGCATGTCATTTAAGTACATTGACTGAAAAAAGCAGGGAATGGATGGTCTAATGTTGCAAGATTTTAGGAATTTAGTGCTATGGGTAGAAAGAAAATGTTAAAATTGCACCTGCACAGTATGTAGGCCTGGGGATTGATGCGTTGGGTTTGACAAGCTCATAGACATAATAATTTCCTGGACAGGCTTTGACTCGAATGGATATGGAACTGTAGCTCTCACTGTGTGAAGTCAACCACCACCACCATATATAAATTCCTACGACTTCACGGGTCACCAATCCATCCTCAAGTGTTGGATGAGAACCGTTGAGATACAGTGAAGTTTCACCACCACATCCCATATGGCTCACACGCCACTCAGACATCTGGGCACTTTCTCCATTCAAATACATCGATACCAGCCACTCCATTCAACAAGAGTGTCATCATATCCATAGTTTTGATATGCAATTTTATGTATGTCTCTCCAATAGTCATCAATAGTGTGGTAATCATAGCATGGATCAGAGCTGGAAGCTGTAAGATCTGAAAGAACTGTCAAACAAACAACAGACAGTCCTATGATGATACAGAATGAATCAGCTGTTTTAAAGGGAACCCCTGGTGTTGTATGGCTTAATATAACGTAAATTATGTCTCTTACTGAAATATGTAGTAAAAACCCATGAAAGATTTACGTTATTTAAAATATTCATGACATATTTGGACCGATTTGGACAATGGGCAGCGTCATTTTGTTTAGCTGCACAGTGCTTTCTATATCGATGACGTCAAATTGCACTCACTGAGCTACTTACACTGTCCTATTCCTATTTGTCTTATTAATAATAAGTTTGACTTAACAAGAGCATTAGGGTAAGTTTGGTAGAGCACTTCAATTAAGCATCATTAATAAATCATAGCACATTTGAACGTTTGCCTATACAGTAACCAGTGCCCCACAAATATTTAAATTAGCAGTCAACATTTATGAAATTGAGAGTTTCTTAATCCACATTTAATAAAAAGACTGCAAAACAATAGAACTGCAATTTGTTTCTTTAGGAGTATGCTGTGAATAACAGTGAATAAGAAGAAAAACATACAAAAACATTCAACATACTTTTCCTACTTCTATATTTGTAATGGAAAACAAAGGATGGAAAAAGTAAGAAGTGAAGATTAATGTGAAAAAACTAAATTATTTTACCTGTTGTTTGTCCATTGATTATTTCACCTGTTAAATACAACATAAGCATAAGGACCCTAGTGAAAAAAAAGTATACTAAGTATACTTGCAGCAAGACTAATTATTAGTATATTTCAAGTGTGTTAATGATTAGTTCATTTAAAGTGTGTTATTTTGAAACAACTAATTTTGTACTAAGTATATTTAAGTTGAAATTAAGTAGTATTAAAATACAACTTTAAGTATATTTAGTATACTTATGTGTACTAAATTGGAACAACTTCAAGTATACTTAGTACACTTTAAGTATATGTCTGTGCAGGGACTAATTACATGCTTGATTAGTGATATTAAAGTGTACTTAATTTGTGTTATAAGTATATATTTTTTGTTACAATATAAGTTGCATTATAAATATACTTTATTTCTGTTATAAGTATACTTTTATTTGTGTTATAAGTATACTTTATTTCTGTTATGAGTACACATTGTGTTATAAGTACACTTTATTTGTGATTTAAGTACATTACAAAATAATTATGAGTGTTTTCACCTTTGGCTTATTCCAAATACTAAAAATTACACACTTTGCAGTCAATAACAATACACTTTGTTATTACTTATACTTTGTATAATATAGTCAACATTTGAAGCGGATCAAAACCTTTAATCAAAGTTGTCCTAACTTTTTTGATCCACTTCAAATGTTGACTAATGTACTTTGAATTACATAATCTCACACAATACAGTTGTGCTACTATTTAAATACAGTTTAACACATTTTCCCAAAGTTGAATGCATTTGTTTTCAAGGCCATTCAATTAAATAAAATATAAGAACATCACTAATGAAGAGACATATTTCATTGACAAATCCAATAGTTTTTATTTAAACTTAATATAGATTCAGCATAATTTACCATGTTTTTCATTAAAGAAAAAACAAATATTGACCCTCTAACACAAATACAAATTACACATTATATTCCATGTTCTGATGAGCTTCTCATTGTGTCTGATGGCACAATGATGACCGCAGAGACTCGTGAAGAACAGCATCTGTTGACAGAATATACCAAAGATATAAGACAGCATGTTCAACTCTTTATTCACGTTTACAATAATCTGTCTAAATCCTACATTGAACCAATACTATTTTTGAACAGTAAATGAGGATTAGCAGCAGGGAACTGTATCAGAATGGCATGTCGATATTTTCGGTAACGTTACATAATCAAGCATAAAACACTTTATGAATTAATATCGTACAGAATACGGGCCGATTTGACCAATCATATGAATGTTTTGGTGCTGCATACAAACATGTGCCATAAACCACCACACAAAAACTCAAAAAGGAGATATCAAGCCGAAATATCGCTCTCCGTTTGTTAAAGAAAATAAAATAAAGTTTGTTAACTGGTAGACTACAACTCACCTCCCAATAGCAGCACTTTTCTCCGGTTCTTTCAGGATCGCGTAGGCCATTAGATTAGCCGGTTGTCGTCGCCATCACGGTCAGGCTGCGATGTCACTTGATTGAACTGGTCAGAATCCCCGAGATTGAGCGATGTATTGCGCTTTCAGTGTTTTAAATATACATTGCGACATTATACTTCAAATGCATTCAACTTTGGGAAAATGTGTTAAACTGTATTTAAATAGTAGCACAACTGTATTGTGTGAGATTATGTAATTCAAAGTACATTAGTCAACATTTGAAGTGGATCAAAAAAGTTAGGACAACTTTGATTAAAGGTTTTGATCCGCTTCAAATGTTGACTATATTATACAAAGTATAAGTAATAACAAAGTGTATTGTTATTGACTGCAAAGTGTGTAATTTTTAGTATTTGGAATAAGCCAAAGGTGAAAACACTCATAATTATTTTGTAATGTACTTAAATCACAAATAAAGTGTACTTATAACACAATGTGTACTCATAACAGAAATAAAGTATACTTATAACACAAATAAAAGTATACTTATAACAGAAATAAAGTATATTTATAATGCAACTTATATTGTAACAAAAAATATATACTTATAACACAAATTAAGTACACTTTAATATCACTAATCAAGCATGTAATTAGTCCCTGCACAGACATATACTTAAAGTGTACTAAGTATACTTGAAGTTGTTCCAATTTAGTACACATAAGTATACTAAATATACTTAAAGTTGTATTTTAATACTACTTAATTTCAACTTAAATATACTTAGTACAAAATTAGTTGTTTCAAAATAACACACTTTAAATGAACTAATCATTAACACACTTGAAATATACTAATAATTAGTCTTGCTGCAAGTATACTTAGTATACTTTTTTTTCACTAGGGTATACTTCACCTGAGTGACTGAACGAGGGGATTCAGACGACGACCGTGACGTCAGCAGCTCTGATTGGCTGAAGGCAGTGAGCAACAAAATCTGATTGGTCACAGATCAAGTTGAAGAGACATTTGAATTCCGACAAGTTTAACCACTCGACATATTTTTTCGCATTACTTGTGCTGCTGGTGTGTTGTTTAATATAGATTTGTGTGTACGATTGTAAAATGATTCTGCCAGTGTAAACTTAATAAACATTTACACATATTTGGAAATTGTATAGGCTACACTGCATATACTAAATGGGCTTGTAATGCATTCATACTGAAATAAATAAGCACAAGTAATATAATGAATTCCAAGGATGAAGAAGTAAACTTAAAAAATATACTCAAATTTAACTTTAGATACACTACAACTTCAGGATATTAAATAATGTATTTTTTAAATATACTTCCAGTGCATTGTTACAATGATCATTTTCAGCACACTGTTAAAATATACCTCAAATATATTTTTATAAAGTGCAAATAAATACACTTTTAAAAAATAAACTGAACTTACACTTCAAGTATATTTTTCTAAAATATATTTTTTAGAAAATATACTAAAGTACAATTATTTTAAAGTGTGTTAAAAGTTGCATTGTGAAAATATGATACTAATATACTTTTTATATATTTAATGATAGTACATTTTTTGTTAGTATATTTGCAGTGTACTATAGAAAAAGGGAATATATTTAAAATACAATAAAGTATACTTTTTTTTCACTAGGGGAGTTAATATTGGGAAACAATTAAGCCACTTTACATTATAAAACACTCACCATTAATCAGCAGTAGCGACACACACAGTGACATCAGAAACCTCATTGTGGAGAACAGCACCTGCACATAAATACACAACATACAGTTGAAATATGTATCTTATATTGATTATGTTAACTTGTATTGCTAATTGAGCAAATTTGCAAAATTGACTTAAATGATAACACAGATGACATTCAAAGATATACAGTGGGTACGTAAAGTATTCAGACCCCCTTAAATTTTTCACTCTTTGTTATATTGCAGCCATTTGCTAAAATAATTTAAGTTCATTTTTTTCCTCATTAATGTACACACAGCAACCCATATTGACAGAAAAAACACAGAATTGTTGACATTTTTGCAGATTTATTAAAAAAGAAAAACTGAAACTTACAAACTTACATGGTCCTAAGTATTCAGACCCTTTGCTGTGACACTCATATCTTTAACTCAGGTGCTGTCCATTTATTCTGATCATCCTTGAGATGGTTCTACACCTTCATTTGAGTCCAGCTGTGTTTGATTATACTGATTGGACTTGATTAGGAAAGCCACACACCTGTCTATATAAGACCTTACAGCTCACAGTGCATGTCAGAGCAAATGAGAATCATGAGGTCAAAGGAACTGCCTGAAGAGCTCAGAGACAGAATTGTGGCAAGGCATTAATTACACAAGGTTCCTAAGAGCACAGTGGCCTCCATAATCCTTAAATGGAAGACGTTTGGGACGACCAGAACCCTTCCTAGAGCTGGCCGTCCGGCCAAACTGAGCTATCGGGGGAGAAGAGCCTTGGTGAGAGAGGTAAAGAGGAACCCAAAGATCACTGTGGCTGAGCTCCAGAGATGCAGTCGGGAGATGGGAGAAAGTTGTAGAAAGTCAACCATCACTGCAGCCCTCCACCAGTTGGGGCTTTATGGCAGAGTGGCCCGACGGACGCCTCTCCTCAATGCAAGACACATGAAAGCCTGCATGGAGTTTGCTAAAAAACACCTGAAGGAATCCAAGATGGTGAGAAATAAGATTCTCTGGTCTGATGAGACCAAGACTTTTTGGCCTTAATTCTAAGCGGTATGTGTGGAGAAAACCAGGCACTGCTCATCACCTGTCCAATACAGTCCCAACAGTGAAGCATGGTGGTGGCAGCATCATGCTGTGGGGGTGTTTTTCAGCTGCAGGGACAGGACGACTGGTTGCAATCGAGGCAAAGATGGATGCGGCCAAGTACAGGGATATCCTGGACGAAAACCTTCTCCAGAGTGCTCAGGACCTCAGACTGGGCCGAAGGTTTACCTTCCAACAAGACAATGACCCTAAGCACACAGCTAAAATAATGAAGGAGTGGCTTCACAACAACTACGTGACTGTTCTTGAATGGCCCAGCCAGAGCCCTGACTTAAACCCAATTGAGCATCTCTGGAGAGACCTAACAATGGCTGTCCACCAACATTTACCATCCAACCTGACAGAACTGGAGAGGATCTGCAAGGAGGAATGGCAGAGGATCCCCAAATCCAGGTGTGAAAAACTTGTTGCATCTTTCCCAAAAAGACTCATGGCTGTATTAGATCAAAAGGGTGCTTCTACTAAATACTGAGCAAAGGGTCTGAATATTTAGGACCATGTAATATTTCAGTTTTTCTTTTTTAATAAATCTGCAAAAATGTCAACAATTCTGTGTTTTTCTGTCAAAAAAATATATATACCCACTGTATATATATATATATATATATATATATATATATATATATATATTAAGATTATTATTATATATAAAACATTTTACACAATTTAAATCCAACAAAAGCCAATAATCTAAAGACTGATTAGAACCCAATGTGATAAAATGAAGAGAAATATTTTTTACCTGAGGTCAGATGCTGCTGCAGAGCAAACTCATTGAGATTCTCTCTTCAGCAGCTCAATACAGTGATGCTGAACTGCAGCTCTCAGAATCTTATCAGCGCCTTTAATAACTGTGGGTGGATCATTACTGGAACTAGAAGTAATTTATTAGCAATAGCTTAAGGCAGTTTTTCTTTGTAGATGTGACATGAATATATGTTATTTTTACTGTTGTACTGCATTGTTATTTGTACTGTTTCCTTGTGTACACCTGTTGTTCTTGTGTACATAAAAACACATTCTTTTACTCTGCGCTTAAATGGGAATGTAGAATGACTGCAAGTCAGTTTGATTTAGAGCACTTTTTTTTTTTTTTTGAGGCAGCTTTCAAAAAATAGTGTTTTTATTGCAACTACAACTGAAGTAAACTCAGTGGCGGATGGTGCTAAAAATTTTTGGAGGGGCAGAAACAAACCGAATTAAAAATGCAGGACTGAACGTAATTGTTAAATATCCATTTAAGAAGTGATATAATAATGTATCATTACTGCTTACCTAAACAGAAAATTCAGCATTTAAAGCATGCCATAGTGTAGGGCTGGGCGATATGGCCAACAAAATATATCTGTATTTTTGGGCTGAATGGTGATGTATAATCTATTAAAACATGTTATTTCACATCCTGCCCAATATTGTCCTACAAACAATGTTCATATTGAAGGCTATGAAAACAAACATAGTGAATGTAACCTATGTACAAAAAAGGGGTCAAATCACATTAGGCCTACATTCTACCATTGCAACATTACAATCTAAAAACAAAATAATGTTTTTTTAAAGCACAACTTAAATTCACTAAACTAAAAATGAAAATGAATATAAACAAAAGCACAGACTAATAATTATTAGACTATTTTGATTACCCTACAACAGTCACTTTACAGTTACTGCTATCATAAAAATACACTTAGTTGTAGGTTGTAGGTTTGAAATTCTACATATGGCACATTTATGTTCACCAACAACAAATATTTTAGCAAAATGTATATTTTAATCAGAATTATTGCGCTCCTATTCAATTAAGCTCCGTCTGTTTGGCACACATGCAGTTAAACTTCACAGACCACATTGCTAGAATTGCCCGGTCCTGCAGATTTGCCTTATACAACAGTAGGAGAATCAGGACCTTCTTATCGGAGCATGCTACACAACTCCTTGATAATATTTAATAAATAATTCATGCACTATTGATATATATATGTGTGTAAGTGTGCAGCTCTGACAAATCACAGCTAAAGTTTTATTCTATGGAATCTGCTTCAACCTTCCTCAGCAAGCTTAGCACCTTAAAAAAATAAGCTGTGAGAACACAGTGTTTCCTTATTTGTTTAGTCAAACTTGATAGTCAAGTTTTTTGTCTTTTTGTTAGATTCCAGAACAACAGGGGCAAATGAACAATTGGTTCTTACTAAAAACCATCAGATAAGATTGATCCTCTTTTTACTGCTATCTTTGCAATCATTTTACTTATTTTTCATAGTGATTCTATGATAATATGCATCAGATGAGCTTTTTTACTTTCAATTCTAAATGCTTTGAAGAATGTTGCAGCACTGGTTGTTCTTTCAGTACAGGGACTAGTAAGATTAACCTTGTCCAAATACTGTATCTTTCACACTGAACGCACCCAGACTGAAATCTGATCTACATAAGAACAACTTTGGTTATTTGAGCTGAACCTTGTTGCATCTTTCCTTATAAGAAAGAACAACCAGTGCTGCAACATTCTTCAAAACCTTTGGAAATGAAATTACTCCTACTATTTATACTGAAAGTAACTGATTACAAAAGGAAGACTGTGAAGCCACCTTGCTTACACTTCAAATGTAATTATTAATTCTTACTGCATTTTCATGTACTCATCATACACTGCACTTCAAAAGTTACTGGTCAGTAAGATTTATTTTTGAAAACTTTGTACTTTGTACAAGGATATATTAATTTGATCAAAAGTGACCATACAGACATTTATAATGTTACAAAAGATTTCTATTTTAAATAAAGGTAACACTTTATTTTACACTGTAGTTACACGTTACTACATGTACTCACTATAGTAATAACAGTAAATTATGCATAATTACAAGTAACTACCCCTAAACCAAACCCTAACTGTAACTCTAAAAAAAATACATGTAGTTAATTAATAGAACTCAGTACTTATTTGAGCAATTACTCCTTATGTACTCCTTAACACTCTGAGGTCTGAAAACGCGCCGGCGCGTTTTGCAGTTTTTTTTTCACATTGCAGCAAAACAGACTTAAAATACTCCGTCATTTTTTGTCATAGAGACATAAGTAATATATCAATTGAAACTATAGAATATCTTCTTTTATTTGTATACACTCAGAGTAAAAACACAATGTTGTGCTTTTTGTAAAATAAAGAAAACTAACATGATGCGTGATTTCTCCTCTCCCTCTGAACGAAGTCCAATCTGATAGTTCTCAGAAAATGAACTGTAACTTAGTGAATACTAATCACAGAAAAATTAAACTTATGTCTAAAAAAACGTTAAGATGTCAGGTTTTAAATCATGTAAGTCAAATCTAAAAAACACCTTCTGTGTTTATGTAATCTGTATGAAAAGAGAGCCATGTCAGAAGTCCGTGATTTACTCCTTGAGTAATGGCTCCTTATTTGTAACTACAACACTGTAAAATAAAGTGTAACCTAAATAAATGCTATTCTTTTAAACTTTCTATTCATAAAAACTTTCTATTCATTGTTTCCACAAAAATATACAAAAAAATAAATAAATAAATAAAAAAAAATAAGCAACAACCATTTTCAACTGCGGTAATAATCAGAAATGTTTCTTGAACAGCAAATCAGCATATTAAAATGATTTCTGAAGGATCATGTGACACTGAAGACTGGAGTAATGATGCTGAAAATTCAGCTTTGATCACAGAAATAAATTACATTTTAAATATATATATATTTTCCAATAGAGAACAGTCCTTTAAAATTGTAATATTTCACAATATTACTGTTTTCAATAATACATAGTTCTGTCATGAAACTCTATGGCACAGGCTGATGGGTCTTCATGCAAGCAGATGATAATTACAGTGTTGACTACCTGGCACAAGCTGATTGGTCCATGTCACATCTGCAGCCAATGAACTTGTTGCTTACACATTTAAATAGCTGGTTACATTCACTATAGCAGTTTGCAGCATGCTTCAGTGTTCCTCTAAAACCCTCCACCTTCCCCAGCTCCACCTGTATAGATCTGCTATGGGGTTATTGATATGCTATTTGTACAGCAGCACTATGTCTTACTCGCAGCAGCGTGTCGGCGTATGCATCGACGGTATCACGTTCCTGTACTTGCTCTGCAGCAGCAGCAATAATCAGCAGCAGCAGCAGCAGCAGCGTAGCAGATCTACTCCGCCAAGACCAAATACATTCACATTGTCATATCCTTTACCATGTTAACAATCTTCCGAGAGTTGTCATGATAGAAATGTACGTTTGATCGAATAAATGTAGCTCTGGTGAACTTTCTTTTTTTTTCATAAAGATTATAAACCTTACCGACCACAAACCATGTCTTAATATATTGATAAAATTTTTAAAAGATGGTACAGCACAAAATAGTTTAGTTTATACTTTTATTCTCTAATTGAAATGTATATAGCTAAGTATGTTTTCTTGGGAATACTGTTTTAATTGGAAATATCACCCTAAAACATCCTGTTTGATAAAATCAAACTAATTAGTTTGATAATATCAATAATTCAAAAGATGGTTAAAGGTGCCCTAGAATCAAAAATTGAATTTACCTTGGCATAGTTGAATACAGTACATGGAAAAGACATACATTGAGTTTCAAACTCCATTGCTTCCTCCTTCTTATGTAAATCTCATTTGTTTCCGGAAAACAGGTGGATCCCAACATAACACCGACTGTTACGTAACAGTCGGGATCATTAATATGTATGACCTCAATATTTGCATATGCCAGCTCATGTTCAAGGCATTACACAAGCCAGTATTAACGTCTGGATCTGTGCACAGCTGAATCATCAGACTAGGTAAGCAAGAACAATAGTGAAAAATGGCAGAAGGAGCAATAATAACTGACATGATCCATGATTACATGATATTTTTAGTGATATTTGGAGGGGGGGCAGCGAGCGCGAGATTTAAAGGGGCCGCGCACTGAATCGGTGCATAGTTAATGATGCCCCAAAATAGGCAGTTAAAAAAATAAATTTAAAAAAATGTATGGGGTATTTTGAGCTGAAACTTCACAGACACATTCAGAGGACACCTTAGTCTTATATTACATCTTTTGAAAAGACGTTCTACGGCACCTTTAAAACATCACTTATTGTCTTCGTGTTAGATAACAGTAACTGTCATTTAATGAGCAAATAACTAACGTCATCTCATCTCTTCTTCCCTTCAGTTCATGGACCAGATCATCATTCTTTTTCTGAAAGTTTGTTACAGAAATGCTTCCTTTAACTGCTAAACAAGCATATTCACATTTTAAAATAAATACAACTGACAGGAACAAGAGAACAAGAAACTTTTTAGTGTTTTTGCATTATTTGAATAAACATGAATCTTGTTGTATCTGTTATAGCAAATCCTCTTGAGTAAAATAAGATGAGTATATAATAAGAGTTAATTTACATTATTATTTATTTTTTATTTTTTTTAAGATTATAGGATTGATATAAACAGACAAAGGCATGAGGAAACTATTTGAAACCTAAAATCAGTATATCATCAGGGCCACATTCATTAAAATGTCATCAAACAATATGCATGTAAAATATGCACTTTTTTTCTGGTACAAAACTAAAAGCGTGTCAGGACACTCATCAGAGGAACAAGAAACACCATCAGTGAACCACACAGACAAGAAGCCTCAGATACCTTCACTTGGTCTGGGACCCACTTATCTGTGAAAATAATGTAATTATAATGAAATACAGTGAAATGTATTAATGACAGAGATCATCATAAGCCTTTATTTACAAAATGATTAAAATAAATGAAATATTCACCTGTGTTCCCTCCAGACAACATCAGAGGACCCATGGATATGGAAGCACTGTCACGGAAGTCCAGAGACCTGCCCTCTCTCCGCTGGTGTCCAGAGTCACAGTCCTGATAGAGAAAAGGTTAAAATCAGCTGTGTGAATCATTGTTAAATATTACTGAATAAACTAGATACATAAAAGAGTGCACAAAATCTCCAGAAGAGGGCAGCCAAAACATGTATTTTAGCAGCCCTGAGCATTAAGGGTGGAATTTCCCTTCTGATATTTAGATTAGTGTCTCACCATTGAGTAGCGATTGCTTGACAGAAGGCAAAGGTGAACAGCACAGTGCAGGTAAAGCTTAGTGGAGTTTGCAGTGAAGATGAACATCCTGAAGGAGAAACGGCTGGATGTCGAGACGCCGTTCTGCAGCAGCTCTACTGTGTCGTCATTTGGATTGGGACACCTGAAAATATCAATAATGACAAATTCTCTCATTTGAAACAGTCAATACAAAGTGATTTTTTGTTCAACATGGTATTTTGTGCTTTAATTCTGAAATACTGAAAGACAAATCACATAAGGCAATCCTAAAAGTTATATGATTATTATTTGTTCAGTAAATAATGTTACACTGAGTTTAGGCTAAGCTTAAAAGAAAAAGGAAAAAAGCCCTGCTTTTCTCTGAAACGATGAGATCCCAGCGGAGGCTGTAATCAGGATCATTCACAGGTGTAGCCCAACACGTGTCCATCACCAGGGCAAACTGGCGGCTGTCGACCCCCTCAACACGAACTTCCACATGCATCTCCTGGTCGAGCTCTGCATCCACTGCACCAGTGAAGGGCCGGGTAAACTCATCATCCTGATATGGAATCATCCGGACACGATATCTGCCTTCACCAGCAGGGAGGATCTTTTGCACAACGCTTTTGAAATAATGGATCGATGCATGTTAAAAATACTTTGCTTATGGGTAAAATTCTGTTTTAGGAATAAAATGTATATTGGTTTAGATAATATTACCATATATATTTTAAATACATTTATTTTTCTGCTTAAAGGATTAGTTCACCCAAAAAGTTAACAATTCTTTCAACTTTAGCTCCTTACACAAAGCTATCACTTAAATGGTGAAGATTTGGTATATACATTATGAGTCATATAGACATTTTTTGTACATTTTCAAGCTTGAAATTCTCCATGAGCATTAACTACGTTGAAAGGTGAGACCAGTAAAATTCTGTGTTCCTTGGAACAAATAAAGACATTAGGGTTTGAACAAACTTTGTTTTTGGTGAACTACTCCTTTAATAAAATAGTGCTGCTTGACTTGCACCTCTCCAGTGGGTTGATTTCCACATTCATGGAAAGTGTTTGTGTTTGAGGATAAACACAGCTGAAAGAAAGCTTCAGGATTTTCTCTGACCTTGGTGTCCCCAGAATAAAGTTATCATAGATGAAGTGGGAGCTGTTAGCCTGATAAAAAAGTTTAGTCGTTTAGCTTAAATTGAATAAAATAAAAGTATTTTTGAAGAACATCTTTTGATGAAAACATTATGGGTTTCAGTATCAGACAAGTTAAAAAAAAAAAAAAAAACTAGATTGAAAATGTTTTTATACCTTTGGTTAGTTACAGTTTGAGATTTGAGTGTATTTGAGTAGATTGCATAGTTCATCCTACCACAAGATTTGTACCACAGATGTGTTCATCATTATCAAAATGGAATTCCACTCTGCCATTCCGGACCGTTCCTTTGCAGCTGGGATCATTGAGGTTGTTGTAATGAGCCACACCCTGCTTCATTAGGAAATGCAACTTTTCTATGCTACTTGTACCTCTTCTGCTTATAAAGAATAATAATGACAACACAGCTGAGGTTTAAGAAGAAAAAACATTTATTGAAATAAGTGATTTATAAAGAACAATAATGACAACACAACTTTGATTTGAAAATAAACAGAAGTTAGCTGTTTATGAAGTACAGCTGTTATGAGAGATATATAGCTAACTTGTTTATGGGTACAGAACAGTGAACAATGAAACAAAATGTTTGATAGCTGTTTATATAAACAAAATGTTTGATAGCTGTTTATATAAACAAAATGTTTGATAGCTGTTCATATAAACAAAATGTTTGATAGCTGTTCATGTAAACAAAAAGGTTGATAACTGTTCATGTAAACAAAAAGATGTGATCACATCAAAAGAATGTAGAAAGAAAAAGAGCCCAATAGCATATATATTAACCACTGAAGAATGAAAGACAACCGGTATTATAACGTCTTTATTAAAGCATGTATTAACCATTAAAGAATGAAAGACAACCAGTATTGTAACGTCTTTATTAAAGCATGTATTAACTACTAAAGAATAACAGACAACTGGTATTGTAATGCCTTTATTGCATGTATTAATCACTTATGAAAGAATACAAAACAACTGGTAATGCATTTGTTAGTAACATGTTATTAGGTTAGAAAGGAAATAACATGTATTAGAAAGAAAGGCAATCTTACCGTTGAAGGATGTCTTGATCAGAAGAGCAGGACGCAGCAGAGGAGAAGAGTCCGAGAACAAAGAGACGAGGCCTCTATATATAGACATATGAGGGGAATTCCCAAGAAGATGACATCAAGTGGTCAGATAGTCTATAAAAGGCTGGACCATGAAGAGAAGAAGGGGTGAGGCTTCATACCTGAGGCTGCACCTCCGACACCAGAACCAGCTGATGATGCCTCCATCGCTGATATTGCCTTGACTGAAGAACTTTTCAGTACTTATACTTTATTTGATTACTTATAGAATGTTAGTAAAATATATGTAATGTTAGTAGTATTAATGTAATAAATAAATGAACTTATAACTTTATAACTAAACTCGGCCTCATGTGGCATTAATTTAAGACGCTGAGCCTGAACAGACCACGGAGAAGTCTTCTGTCTGATTGTAAATATTTTAAAATGCTTATAATTTAGGTCAGATTTGACTTTCTTACCTAACCTGAGAATAATAAAAATAAGGTTAAGGTGCTTAGAGACGCATCACAAAACATGGTGTAAGACATCAGCTGGAAAACCAGCCTCAAAGAGCTGACACAGACATGGAGCCAGAGATTTAATTGATTAAAATTAGGACTTCACAACTTCACCAAACTAATAATAATAATAATCATCATCATCTTCGTTTTCTTCTCTGCAGTTAATCTCTGCTCTTGCTTGTTTCCTAATCAAGCTTTTTAATAAACCTGGCATTGTACACTATGAATATTGCTGGCTCTGTAACAAACTACTTATGTTACTTTATTTTAAGTTACTTTGGAAAAGAGCATTCTCCTTTTCTGTTCTCTCAGACACAAATAATCATCTACAACACTGCTTAGTAACCCACAGTCATAATCAACAATTAAATGTCAGCGTTACATACTACCTCACAAAGAGAAAATAAACTTCCACCTTCATCATAACCAAATGTTGTGGATACAAACTGTTACATTCAGGCCACTTGATTGATTATTGCTTTTAGTCTCAAGTTTGCAGCCTATGCACCTACATTTAATGTAATTGCTAACAATTCTTTTGCAATATGTTTAAATGTTTTATTAAAACACTCAGTAGCTCCTTATTTTCAAAGATAATAGGATGCAAATGAATGAGAAACATGTATTTATTGTTTGTGTTTACTGATCACAGGTTTTTGTCAATGCTTGCTAAGTTAAAAACATAAGTTATTGATTTTCTGTTGTCTGTTGTGCATTAAAGTCTAGTTAGTAGTTCCCTCCCATTACAACAGATATATAATTAATACTTTTGTGGGATCCATGACCTTCTTGTTTAACAACTTGTTATACTGGTTGAATATAATACTATAGGCGCTATGACAAACCAGGTCAAAATATCTCTTGCATAAGTAGTTTAACCTTTCAGAGACCAATTCTAAACACTTTTAAAGCAATTCTTTCACCTAGTATTTTCACTAAATATAGCTTAAATCTACATACAAGATCTCACACTCTTAAATTTGTAATGATTGTAATGAAATTTTGAAATTTACAAAGTATAAGTATCCCAGCATACCACCATCACAAAACATGATCACTGTCGACTGGCCTGCCATAGCCGACTGTTGATGAATGCAGCAGTCAGAAGAGTCGACTGCTCTGATATAAACATACTGAAGAGTCAACCTCTTTCCTACTGGACTTTTTTAAAAATATAAAATTTAGAAAGTCATGCATTTCCAAGTACATTACAGGAGCGCTAAGATGTATGAGTATTTGAGGAGTGTCAGAGGGCTGCTCAGATATGAACTTTGTCCTACTCTGTCCTACCCAACTCTTCCATTTCAGTGCACATTCGTCTTCTTTAATTAAAATCTACAACCTGATCAATACAAAAAAAAAAATTGGTTTGAGGAATGACTGAACTTGTGCAGCAACATTCTTCAAAACATTTAGAACTGAAAATAGAAACACACTTCTCATGCAAATTTCAGTGTTAATGTGGGGCTCATAATAACATTCCCTGCGATGTTAATGTTAATTGTTACAGAAAGAGTAATATGTATTGGTTTTATTTTGTATAGTTCATTTTGATTACGTTTACGTTACGTTACGTTTTCTAAATTTAAGATGGGGTTAATGCATAAAATGTTGCTTAATGTTGCTTAAATCCTGCTTAATGTGAGTAATGCCAAGCATGCATGTTGTTTTAGTGATCTTACAGGAGAGGGCGTCCACGGAGAAGAGGTGCAGGCATGAGGCACAAGCGAGAGAAAGTAGTTTTGCTATGGTTGAAAAAAACACGCAGAGATTTTGTGTACTGCGAATAAATGTAAGCAGTGAACAACATTAAATGAACCCATCAAACTAAGCACGCCTGTAACTTCATTTATTTCGGCATGCAACATTAACAATATAGAAAAGTGAGCAAAATGATTGCAAAGGTAGCAGTAAAAAAAAAAAAAAAACTATCAGTCCTCTTTCTCTTAACTGACTTTAAGTAACTGACTACAAAACACAGAATATGAAGTCACCTTGCTTACATGTTATACACTACCATTCAATGTTTTTTTTTAAAGAAATTACTACTTTTTTTTTAGCAGGGATGCATTAAACTGTTCTAAAGTGACAGTAAAGATACTGTATATAATGATACAGAAGGTTTCTGGGCAACAGTTGTTCTTTTTTTAACGTTCTATTCATCAACGAATCCTGAAAACATGTATAATGGTTTCCACAAAAATATGAAGCAGCACAGCTGTTTTAAACATTGATAAATAATCAGAAATGTTTCTTGAGCAGCAAATCAGCATATTAGAATGATTTCTGAAGGATCATGTTATATATATAATGATATATCCACATAGAAAAAAGTTATTTTAAATTAAAACAATATTTCACAATATTACTTTACTGTATATTACTTGAAAAATGAAAAATGCACAGTTTGACTATTTATTTATTTATTAAATTCTCGAATCCTCTTATCAAATTATCTAAACATTTTCTTGGGAATATTGATAAATTGAATATCAATTTTCCTGTGTCTGAAAAAACGATTAGTGTTAATCTAAAACATTACATCCTATTTGATTAAATTATACAGTTTGATAATATGAAGTCAAAACATGGTTAAATATCAAAATTAACTTCAGTTTCATGTCTTCATATAAGAAAACGGTCAATCCCTCAATGAGATGACTAACTTTAGCTCAGTTTCATCCTGTACATGCACCAGATCATCATCTTTTCTGAAAGTCTGTTATAGAAATACTTGAACTGAAATTGAAAGAATCCAGAGAACAGAAATTACCCTTTTAATGCTTTTGCATGATTTAAATAGACATGATTGTCTTTGTTATTGTAGCACATAATTTTAAGTAAAATAAGATGAATGTGTTATATAACAGTTCATGTAAGTAATTAAATAATAATTTTATTTTGTTGTTTTTAGGTAAATTGACAAAGGCTTCATTAAATAAGGAAACATTTCGAAATCAAAAACCACAGTGGCATCAGTGCCACATTGATTAAAATGCCATTAGATAATATGCATGTAAATAAAATGTTACACATTGTCTGTGGAAACCAACTAAAAGAGGGTCGGGACACTCATCAGAGGAACAAGAAACACCATCAGAGAACCACACAGACAAGAAGCCTCAGATACCTTCACTTGGTCTGGGACCCACTTATCTGTGAACAGAGAATATAATAAAATGCAGTGAAATGTAATGTATTCATGACAGAAATCATCAAAAACCTTTATTTACAAATGATTAAAATAAATGAAATATTCACATGTGTTCCCTTCAGACAACATCAGAGGACCCATGGATATGGAAGCACTGTCATGGAAGTCCAGAGCTCTCTGCTGGTGTGCGGAGTTAAATCTCTGATAGATGTTGAATGAACTCAAAAAGAATAGTTAGTTAAACTTTTGGCACATTTTGAGTAAGTTAGTTATACTGTTTGGGTTTAATGTGCTAATTTTTGACCAGTATAAGAAGGTTAACATTAGGCAGATGAATGAGTATCTACATAATATTTGGGTACTGACAATGAAGAGGATACAGTTACAGAAATAGTGACAAATAATATTCATGGAACCTGATTTACAAAGACTGCATGGAACACGTAAAATTAGGCTATACAGGCAAATGTTTGTGTGTAACATTTAATGACTACCTCATATGAAACAATTTGTCATACATGTTTGATACAGTATAGATACAACTGTTTAAATGTACATGTCTCATGGGTTAATCATTTAATGCAGAATCAAGTCTGTCTCTTGGAGAATTTAAGGAAATGAACACTATATTCACTGGTCTACAAGAAGAGCAACAGTTTTCGGAGTGTTCTATATTCATTAGTTATAAATCATATATTAATATTAGTTAATGTATAGAACAAGAACAAATATGAATAATTTAACAATAGTATATTCTTTAAAAGTGCCCTAGAATGCTTTTTCACAAAATGTAATATAAGTCTAAGGTGTCCACTGAATGTGTCTGTGAAGTTTCAGCTCAAAATACCCTATAGAGTTTTTTTTAATTTTTGTAACTGCCTATTTTGGGGCATCATTAAATTTGCGCCGATTCAGGGTGTGTGGCCCTTTAAATCCTCGTGCTACCCACCCCCGAGCTCGCGACTCTAATACTTTGCATAAACAAAGTTCACAGTTAATATAACCCTTAAAATGGATCTTTACAAAATGTTCGTCATGCATGCTGCATGCATGCTTCGGATCATGTAAGTACAGTATTTATTTGGATGTTTACATTTGATTCTGAATGAGTTTGATGGTGCTCTGTGGCTAAAGCTAACATTACACACTGTTGGAGAGATTTATAAAGAATGAAGTTGTATTTATGAATTATACAGACTGCAAGTGTTTAAAAATGAAAATAGCGATGGCTCTCTTGTCTCCGTGAATACAGTAAGAAACGATGGTAACTTTAACCACATTTAACAGTACATTAGCAACATGCTAACGAAACATTTAGAAAGACAATTTACAAATATCACTAAAAATATCATGATATCATGGATCATGTCAGTTATTATTGCTCCATCTGCCATTTTTCGCTGTTGTTCTTGCTTGCTTACCTAGTCTGATGATTCAGCTGTGCACAGATCCAGACGTTAATATTGGCTGCCCTTGTCTAATGCCTTGAACATGAGCTGGCATATGCAAATATTGGGGGCGTACATATTAATGATCCCGACTGTTATATAACAGTCAGTGTTATGTTGAGATTCGCCTGTTCTTCGGAGGTCTTTTAAACAAATGAGATTTATATAAGAAGGAGGAAACAATGGAGTTTGAGACTCACTGTATGTCATTTCCATGTACTGAACTCTTGTTATTCAACTATGCCAAGGTAAATTCAATTTTCAATTCTATGGCACCTTTAACAACCATTAACCTAGTTTAAAGTGCAAGTTTTGATTTACACACAGACTTCAATATTCATATATTACTGACATGTATGTGAGAGTGTGCTTCATCAACAAACGACAGTAGCAATTGTATCAAATTCTTAGAATTGCAAACAGAAAAACACTTCTTATGCATAATATAGTACAAACATAATCTTTCTTTCTGTCTTTTATAGAAATACTGGTAACACTTTAGTAACATTATAAATGTGTCAACTAACATGAACTAACCATGAGCAATATATTTGTTACTGTATTTGTTAATCTTTGTTAACCTTAGTTAATAAAAATACAGAAGTTCATTGTTTGTTCATGTTAGTTCACAACTAACTAATGTTAACAAATACAACCCTTAATTTTAATAATGTATTAAATATTGAAATTAACATTAACAAAATGTCAACTGACATTTTGACATCACCTGATGTAGTTAACTAATGTTAACTAATGAACCTTACTGTAAAGTGTTACCAAAATACTTCCTTAAGCTGCAAAATCAGCATATTCATTTTTTAAAAAAGTTATAGAACTAATGCTTTTTCATGATTTCAATAAACATGAATCTGATTGTCTTTGTTATTATAGCGCAACTTCTTAAGTAAAATATGATGTAGAATCTAACAATTCATGTAAATGATTAAACAATTAATTTTGTATCATTGTAAACCAAGGCTACATGAAATAATAATAATAATAATAATAATAAAAAATTAGACACCGTGTGCCACATTCATTAAAATGACATTAGACAATATGCATGTAAATTCTGCCCGTTTTGTTGTACTAAACTAAAAGTGTGTCAGGACACTCATCAGAGGAACAAGAAACACCATCAGAGAACCACACAGACAAGAAGCCTCAGATACCTTCACTTGATCTGGGACACACTTATCTGTGAACAGAGAATATAATGAAATGCAGTGAAATGTATTCATGACAGAAATCATCAGACACCTTTATTTACAAATGATTAAAATAAATGGAATGTTCACCTGTGTTCCCTTCAGACAACATCAGAGGACCCATGGATATGGAAGCACTGTCATGGAAGTCCAGAGACCTGCGCTCTCTCCGCTGGTGTCCAGAGTCACAGTCCTGGTAGAGAAAAGAGCAAAATCAGCTGTGTGAATCCCTGTTAAATATCACTGAACAAACAAGAAACAAAGGAAAGTCTCCAGCAGAGGGCAGCAAAAACAGTATTTTAGCAGCCTCACATACTGACACTGAAGCATTTGATCAAAGTTCTAAAATGTAACCGTCATTTTTATATATTTAAAGTGATCAGTTTTATTTATTATCAATTACTCAAAAAACATGATCATTATGAGAGGTTTGTAATCTCACCATTGAGCAGCGATTGCTTGACAGAAGGCAAAGGTGAACAGCACAGTGCAGGTAAAGCTTAGTGGATTTTGCAGTGTAGATATACATCCCAAAAGAGAAACGGCTGGATGTCGAGACGCCGTTCTGCAGCAGCTTCAGTGTGTTGGCATTTGGATTGGGACACCTGACAATATCAATAATGACAATCAACAAATCAAATTATTTTCTTTGTTTCCATTGCACAATCCTAAGCTTTTGTGTTGAAACACTGAGAGATAAAGTATCTCTGGCAATCCTAAAAAAAACTCTGCTTTACTCTGAAACGATGAGATCCCAGCGGAGGCTGTAATCAGGATCATTCACAGGTGTAGCCCAACACGTGTCCATCACCAGGGCAAACTGGCGGCTGTCGACCCCCTCAACACGAACTTCCACATGCATCTCCTGGTCGAGCTCTGCATCCACTGCACCAGTGAAGGGCCGGGTAAACTCATCATCCTGATATGGAATCATCCGGACACGATATCTGCCTTCACCAGCGGGAAGAGTCTTGTGCACAATGCTGATGAAATGTCCAAAATCCATAAAAAAAAAAAAAAATGATAAAAAAAGATATCAACAAGCTCTATATTCAATTTTGTATTTGCCTCAACTCAATCCATATTTAGAAAAGAGCACAGCATATATATTCTTGGAGGATATTCACATACATTTACTCATTTGTATACTGTGTATTAGTTTTTCCTAAAGACTCTCACCTCTCCAGTGGATTGAGTTCCATATTCATGGAAAGTGTTTGTGGTTGAGGATAAACACAGCTGAAAGAAAGCTTCAGGATTTTCTCTGACCTCGGTGTCCCCAGAATAAAGTTATCATATATGAAGTGGGTGCCGTTAGCCTGTGGACAGCAAATATAACATTTTGTAAAGTTAGCCTAAATTGACTTTAAAGCAACATTAGAAACTACAAATACCAAAAAGTTGCAACAGTCAAGTGAAATAATGGTGGGTTACATGTTAATGGTGGAGAATGCAGGCAAAAGTTCCAGTCTTTTTTGTGGCATAGTGTTGTGTTTCCTTCCCTGCTGAATCTCTCTGAAACTTTGAGAAGTCTTTAGTGAGGTCTGTTTGGGTCCTTCCTTTGGTTGTTACAGACTGATTCTTTAGTGCCCTTACAGACCTCCATACAGACTTCTCAAAGTTTCAGAGAGATTCCCCAGGTGGTTCTATCATACACTACAAATATTTAGATGATGCATTTGAATAGCTTATGCATGGTTAAACCTACCACAAGATTTGTACCACAGATGTGTTCATCATTATCAAAATGGAATTCCACTCTGCCATTCCGGACCGTTCCTTTGCAGCTGGGATCATTGAGGTGTAAGACATCAGCTGGAAAACCAGCCTCAAAGAGCTGACAGCGAGACACAGACATGGAGCCAGAGCTGCTTTCACAGGTTTCTGAGAGAAAAAAAAAAGATAATTAATGACTGAAAAACAAAACAAAACAAACCAAAAAAAAAAAAAAAACTACAGTATAATAGTTGTGGAACTATACCAACCAAAAGAGTCAGAATGTGGTTGTGGTCTGTGATTGTCCTTTTTACATAAACAGCCATAAACACCATTTTTCATCCCACATCTTTCATCCTCAGAGCACCTGAGCTCAGAACAAGGATCTCTCACATCTAAGAGGAAAAAAACAGATAGATGAAATACAACACAGATACACTGAAAATGATGAAATGATGAAATACAACACAGATACACTGAGTCATGTTAATGTAGCATCTGAGTTAATGATTAAAAGTAGGACTTCACCAAAAAAATCATATTTTTCTTTTCTGTACTTCACCTCTGCTCTAGCTTGTTCTAACCTGATATTGTACACTGAATATTGTTGGCTGTTACACTGTTACTGTACATTATCAAAGCCATTGATAAATATTCTGACTTCATGACTGATTATTGCTCTTGGTCTCAAGATAAACTTTTTTTTTTTATTATTGTTCTATTGTTTTTCTTGCATCTGAAAAAAAGTAATACTAAATAATAATAATAGGGCATGTGAATATATTTACCTGCACAGTATGCATAATAGCAGCCATTTGGGCGTACAAACTCATAGACATAATAATTTCCTGGACAGGCTTTGACTTTAATGGGATTGGATTGGAAATAGCAGCAGTTATTGCTCCAGTGACCGCAGACATCTCGAGTGACCACTCCATCCTCGACTGTTGGATGTCCTCCGTTCAGCCACAGTGGAGCATCAGTGCCACAACTATGCTGATCAACACATGTGTCTGGCATCTGAACGCTCTGACCCTGAATGAAGAGACGATACCAGCCGTTCCAGCTGACCCCAGTGTCACACATTTTTTCAGAGGAATGTTGATTGTTGGTGGCTCTCCATGGATCATCCAGGACATAGTAGTTGTAGCAGGGGTCAACAGGGGGAGCTGTTATGGTATCTTTAGAAAAATACATTGATGAATGATGTCACATACTTACTTGTACAGTTGTAGTAGTTGTGATATGAAATTGAAATCTCTTTGCTTAAGCTCCTTGTTACTTTTGTTTAAAAATGCCCCTATTATGCTTTTTCGAACATTCATGCAGTGTATAATATAGCTGTTTGTGAATGCAAAAGGCCTGCAAAGTTTTAAAGATCAAAGTGCACAACAAATAAAGTTGTCTCCTAAAAGAAAGAATTAATTCTGAACTGCCAAAACAAGTTGTCAGCAATTCCAGTCACACTTCCTGTTACGTACTTACATAGCAATCAAGATATATACAGTATATTATATATATATATATATATATATATATATATATATTGTCATAAATATATTGTATTGTAAATCATGATTCGGATCGAGTGTCAAACCGCCAAACTGCTGAAATCACGTGACTTTGGCGCTCCGAACCGCTGATTCGACACGCTGATTCATAACACTCCGAAGCTTCATGAAGCAGTGTTTTGAAATCGGCCATCACTATATAAGTTGTTATTTGATTTTTTTGATGCACCAAAAATATTCTCGTTGCTTTATAATATTAATGACTGTGTTTACATGTATACTCACCAAGACTGGCATTTTGGCAATATTTTGTGTGTATTTGTCTGTTTAAGTGCAATAAGCAAGGAAAAAACTTTTAGAAATATTAGACACTCAATTTATTACTGAGAGGCGGCTTTATGTGCACGCACTTTGGGTGTGAAAATCTGTGGGAATGAGTAAAATTATGCGCAATGCACACAATTCCATGCTGAAATTCAAGCCCTGTAACAACAACAATATTCATCTGGAGCAAATTAAACGAGCGAGTGAGGGGAGGAGGGTTTGTATGTCAACTCACTGTCGGAGAGATGAGAGAGCGAGAAAACGCAGCTGGTATCGTGTATCTATTCTGCAGAAAATCAGTATTGTAAGCTTTTCAGATATTTTAGTATCGATATGTATAGAAAAATCATTATTTTTGACGACACTACATTGCACTACAACTGAAAAATGTAGGCCCTATATATCAATTCTAATATTCAGCCAGCCAAAGTGGCAACCAGGAGTTGTTGTGTTAATGTCAAGCCCTGATAACGAAGTAACACATTTGCATAATGCCAGGCTGTGGTCTTCTTTGGCTACCTGTGAATGTTTACTTTGCCCTGCCTTCAAACACTGTAGTTGTAGCTGAGGCCTGAAAGAGTTTGATTCACGTTGTCGACATGTCGATAAGATGCTGTTTCAGCGCTGCAAATCCACTTTGATGCACTTCAAAAGGATGAGGACCCACACTGGAACTTAGACAGAAAAAACAACACCATTGTTTCTCTTAGAATTTCTGTGCATCAAGTGCTGAGGAAGATCCGGAGCTGAAAATCATATATGGTAATGGGATTTTCATTTCTGACACACTACAAGCGGTAGACCAATCACAGCAGACTGGACCATCTAACCAATCAGAGCAGATTTGCAGAAAGAAGGGGTTTAGAGAGAGAGAGAAAAAAAAAAGTTTTCAGATTTTTTGAGAAATGAGGTGATGTGCAATGTACAACCCCTTTTCCAGAAAAGTTGGGATATTTTGTAACATGCAATAAAATCCACAATCTGTGATTTTTTAATTCTCTTGAACGTTTTTTTAACTGACCAAATTACAAAGAAAAGTTTTCCAATGTTTTCAGTGACCAACATAATTGTATTTTGTAAATATAAACAAATTTTGATTTTTGATGGCTGCAACACACTACAAAATGTTGGGATAGAGGCAAAATAAAAGTGAAAAGATTCTAGAATATCCAAGTTAAACTTTTGATACAGTCCACAATTAGCAGGTGAGCTGGTAATAGGTGAGGGTACTGTGATTGGGTGTAAAAGGAGCTTCTCTGTCTTTGCAAGCAAAGATGGGTCATGGCTCACCACTTTGTCCAAATTTCATGAGAGAATTGTCAAACAATTCAAATACAATGCAAGATTGCAAAGAGTGTATGTCTTTCACCGTCTACAATATATTATAAACCATATTTATACCATATATATATCTTATATATTGTGAAAAGTCTCAGTCTGTGTAGGGCAGGTCAGGAGACCTCCATTGAATGTGTATAACCTTTGAGCCCTCAAATAGCATGGCATGAGAAACCATCATGCTACTGTGTTAAATATTGCCACGTGTGCTCAGGAGCACTTCGGAAAACCGTTTTCACTTAACACATTCTGATGCTGCATCAAGAAATGCAACTCGAATCTCTGTTATGCAAGGAGAAATCTATACATCTGTTCAATGCAGAGATGCTGCCAAGTTCTCTGGACCCAAGCTCATCTCAGATGGTCTTAATGTGTGCTGTGGAAATGTGTGCTGTGGCCAGATGAGTCCATGTTTCAGTTTGTTTTTGGAAAAAATCTCGGTCCCAAAGATGAAAAGAACCATACAGAATTTCATCAACGACAGGTGCAAAAGAATACATCTGTCATGGTATGGGGGTGCATCAGTGCACGGCATGGGTGACTTGCATATGTGTGAAGGTACCATTGATGTGAAGGTGTGCATTTGGATTGTACAGAGACATAAACTGCCATCAAAATGACATCTTTCTTGGTAAGTACGACAATGCCAGGCCTCATTCTGCACATACTAACAGAGTGGTTTCATAGACACTCTACAGCATAGAAGGGATGTGCCTGACTGCCTGACTGCCTGTCTGCAATCCAGATCTGTCTCTTATTGACCAGATGTCTAATATCAGGTGAGATTGGGTAAGAGAGAATTTCCATTTGCATTAGTATCCTCAATTCCCAAAGATTAAAAAGTGTAATTAAAAGGAAAGGTGATGTGACACAGTGGTAAACATGCCTCTGTTCCAAGATTTTTGGAGTGTGTTGCAGCCATCAAAATCAAAATTTGTTTCTATTTACAAAATACAATTAAGTTGGTCAGTGAAAACTTTGGAAATATTAGAAACTTTGTACATTTTTCAGTTAAATAAAGGTTCAAGAGAATTAACAAATCACAGATTCTTGATTTTATTGCATTTTACAAAATGTCCCAAATTTTCTGGAAAAAGGGTTGTATATTATGAGAAAAATAAAGTGTTTTTTGACCTTGGATGCATGTAAATCTATTGTAGGAGACTCCAAAACTAAATTAGGAACCTTTAAAATAGCATAATAGGGGCACTTTAAGTAAATTGTGTGCTTTTTTAAAGCCAAATCAGCAACAAAAGCACAGTTTTACCCTTTATGTATATACATGCTACTAGAAAGTAAAGTTTGCTGTGACTTTTTCTACACCCTTGTGTAATGGGAGTCAAAATGATACTTTACCAGTGGTTATGACTGGTGGAGTAATGGATTCTATGGATGGGATTGTCTCTGTTGTTGTAGATGCTGATGGGATGGACTGGTTTGTGGATTCTAGTATTAGGAACATTTTATATCATCATCAAAAATTTTCAAAATAAATTACTGAAATGCATATGAGTAAATGCTCTCTTACCTACACAGTAAGCTCCGCAAAATATTGGCTTGACAAACTCATAAACATGGTAATTTCCTGGACAGGCTTTGATTCTTATAGGGTGGGAAGCGTAAGTACAGCAGCCATTCCATGAGGAGAGACAGACCTGACGGGTGACCACTCCATCTTCCAGCTGTGGGTGAGATCCGTTGAGCCACAGTGGGTCACTAGTGCCACACATGTACTGATTAACACATGATTCTGGCATCTGAGCATTTTGACCATTGTAGAACAGCCTGTACCAGCCATTCCACTCCACATTAGAATCACACATGCCCAAGTTATAATGGTCAGTGGCTCTCCAAGGCTCATCCAGACTGGTATAGTTGTAGCAGGGGTTGACACTCGGGGTGGAGACAGGTACTGTTGATGAAAAAATAGAAAGAGAGCATTATATAGTGAAGATTAAGTGCATCCAAGACTTTAAACTTTAAAAGGTCTGCACAGCTAATCATGCATAAATCTACAGTACAATTCATAAGCATGTCAAATAAAAAGATGAATGAATGTACCTGCACAATATACAGGAGCTGGGATTGAAAGAGTTGGCCTGGTAAACTTGTAGACATAATAATTTCCAGGACAAGCTTTGACTTGGATTGGATCGGATCTGTAGTGACTGCACTGATCATTATGGGAGCCGTAAATTTCACGAGTAACAACTCCATCTTCTAGCTGAGGATGAGAGTCACCAAGCCACAGAGCACTAAAACCTCCACATGACATGTAAGACACACACCATTCAGGCATCTGAGCATTTGATCCATTCATGAAGAGTCGATACCAGCCATCCCATTCTACAAGAGTGTCATCGTGCTTATTTACATATCCATTTGTATACCAGTAAATGATTATGCCTCTCCAGTAGTTGTCAAGTTCATTATAGTTATTGCACGGATCATAATCTGTATTAGTGAGAGAAGAAAACAAGGAAATTTGTGAGGCCTAAATTGATCTATAGTAATAATCATAAGGTGTTACAGTATGTACATGACATGACTGTGTAGTATAATATGAGATACTACAACTTCATGCATAAAAGTTGCCATTTTAACTGTAATGCAGAATCATTACAAAAAACAGCAAATTACGGATGTTTTTAATATTCTAATTCATATATATTAAGTCAAGACACCTTTATTTATAGTGCTTTATACAATACCAATTGTTTCAAAGCAGCTTTACAGTGATAATAGGACAGCAAATCAATGACACAAAGTTCATGTTGACTGTATAGCAGCTCTAAAAGAAAATAATGTCATTGTACATCTGAAGTAAGTTCAGTGTTGATTCAGTTCCGTTGTAAAGATCATCAATTATTAAATTAGTTAATTTAATCTATAAAGCAGTTGTGTTGAAAACAGCATTGTCATCATCCAGCTCAGTTCTCATACAACAATGTCAGTACAGTCAAATCAATAATATTGTTAAATATTATATATTATATTATATTATATATTAGGGGTGTAACGGTATGGTCGTCACGGTTCCGTGCATGCAATCAGACGACGAATACAGTCAGTCATTAGTGATCCACACTCCAATCCAGAAGGTGGAACATGAGGTAATGCAACACTGTTTGCTACCAGTAAAAAATACAGAATAAGAACCACATACTATCTACGTGTAATCCCTCAATCATGGTTTCAACTGCAGAAAGACATCAATAAAACAGTCTTATGAAGCATTACATTTACATCAGGCATGTCATTTAGTGGCCACAGCTTGTTAGCTCACTAAATTAATTTTAGAGGGGAGCATTTCACTAAATATATGCACTATATTAGCTTATATGTTCATTTTATTTACTATATCTGTTAGTAATGTCTTAATTATTTAATATATGTTTAAATAAATTTTTGTTGCGTCCATTAGCTGACATTTATGGGGAAAACTCACATCTGTGCAACTGCACAGACAAATGGCATTTCCCCTCGCCAAAACAGTTGGGGTTGACCGCCTATGTAAGTCATGAAGAAATGCCATATCTTCAGAATCTTTTTTCTTTCAGCGCAAAGATCATCTCTCGCTGATCCAGAGAAGACTGAAGCCTCTACCCACTTTTCCCGCCATTGAAACGTGCCTTGCAGCAAAACAACAACACTTCAGCAAGCAAGCTGATTCAGCGATCTCCCCTGTGGCCATCCGGTGACTGCTACGAGCAAAGTTCAGAGCATATTTCAAAAGTTGTTTGAACTGTTTGTTTCAAATGGGGCACATGCAGATCTAACCTGCCCGCTTCAGACGAGCACACTGAGTGCATCTACTGCCTGGGCCATGCCGCCGCTCAGCACTTGCCTCCAGAGCATTTGCCGCTAACGGCCAGGTCATCTCTGCACTGCAAACAATGGTGGTGCTTCAAGTTTACCAGGCCAAACTTCTTGATGACACGAACGAGTCTCGACCTGACCCGGTGATGTTCAAGGAGCTGTGCAGCGCAATAGACTTGGCCCTGCGTACTACTAGAGCCACCACCCAAGCCATCAGCCATGCTACGGTCAGTCTTGTGGTGCTGGAGCGGAACTTGTGGCTTAATCTCACAGAGCTTAAGGATGCTGACAGGATGGCTCTTCTTGAATCCCCCATCTCCCCGTCAGGCCTGTTTGGCTCTGCAGTGGAAGGCTTTACGGAGAGCTACATCGCAGCCCAGAAATCATCTCATCACTTTCTCATTAAAAGAGCATTCCTCCTCCTCTCATTGCTGTAACAGGCAACATAGACCCCGCTAAATGCAAGATTGTGTCAGTTCTCATGTTTCTGCTGGAGATGCTGCGTGATGGCCATAGTGGCAAATCTTTTTATTCTTGTGACATTTTACATTTGTATTGCCAAATAAGTAGCTGTGTACAATTAAAACAGTGTAAAATAAAAACAGTACAAGCAACAAAGTAAGAACATACATTTTCGTCTCTCTCGCTGACGCATTGGTTTCTTTGTCTCCCTCGCTGATGAGCGATTTACACCTTTTGTCCTGCACCCCCACCGTGAAGCTAATAAACTCCCCCAACCACCATATCTGAGCATCTGAGGCTGACTAAAAACTCTATTCTAGACATTAGCCTAATATTTTGAAGTGTAGGCTATAGATAAAGAAGAAAATAGCCTTAATCATTTACATGTCATAGTATTTTTGTCATATAAGTTTGTTAATTGTTAAACATTTCCCACCAGTTTCACAGACAAGGCTTAAGCTAGTCTTAGACTACAATGCATGTTTGAGCTGTTCTAACTGAAAGTAACTTGTACTGACATACCTTAAAATATGTCAGTGCCATTGTTTTGTCTCAAGATGCACACCAGTAATGTTTTTTTTTTCTAGTGAACATTTATAAAACCTACTTAAATATCCTAATTGAACTCAGGCTTAATCCTGGTTTAGGCTAAGCCCTGTCTGTGAAACCAGGCCTTCATTATTCACCGTTTGAACAATTCAAACAGAATCTGATGGATTGATTGATCAGATTCCCTCCGTTTTACTATGGCAGCATTTCACAAGCACAACAAAATGGTACATAGCACAGACCCACTCATGTTCTTTGCCACCAGGCTGCAGACACTTCACACATTCGCCATGAACATTTTCAACCCAATAATTACCCTACATTTTATAGGGATCCATGGGATCCTTCTAGTCATGGTTAAAGTCCCTGTAAAGCCATATTAAAGTATGTGACATTGTGATATTTGTCACAGTTCCAGTCATTCCCAGACTCCATTTCCCATAATCCCCCCTGCCAATCACCTGCACTCACTCCACCAATCAGCAATCACCCACACCCAGTTGCAGCACATTACCTGGACTATTTAAGCCATTCTCATTCTCACACTCATTGCGAGGTCTTGTACTACTACGGTTTGCATTTCTGAGCATTTGTCTGCCTGTTACTGATCTTGTCTGTTTCCCGTGTACGATTCTCTGCTGCCTGCCCTTTGGATAATTTGCTCTGTCTTGGACTTGTGATTGATATCTGCCTGCCCTGATCTACTGCCTGTTCCACGACCACAATTCTGCCTTGTCCCTGCTGTATCTGTTTGCCACTGTGTGACCCTTGCCTGTTTGACCATGAACATTGCTTAATAAAGCCTGCACATGGATCCCACATCGTGTCCCATCTCGTTACAGAAGACCTCGCCAACACAAGGATGCAGCAGCTTTTCTGGAGAACACTGGCCCGGTAGGAATATTGCACAATTGTTATTATGGCTCACACAGGGCACACAATCATTGGAGGAGTATATTAAAAAATATTTGGACATTGCTTATTGTTCAGATCTGCTGGACTGTGTACTGATAGACTTTTTCTGTGAGGGCGTCAATCAGCCACTTAAATCACAACTGATTCGTAAGGGACCCCGTTCATCCCTAAGTCACTTCTTGGAGTTTGCATTATTGACTGTTGGCCCTTTATTTACTGTGGGTGTCACGGAGGAATGTAACACATCATCTACTCCCTAGTGAAAAAAAAAGTATATTAAGTATACTTGCAGCAAGACTAATTATTAGTATATTTCAAGTGTGTTAATGATTAGTTCATTTAAAGTGTGCTATTTTGAAACAACTAATTTTGTACTAAGTATATTTAAGTTGAAATTAAGTAGTATTAAAATACAACTTTAAGTATATTTAGTATACTTATGTGTGCTAAATTGGAACAACTTCAAGTATACTTAGTACACTTTAAGTGTATGTCTTTAGGGACTAATTACATGCTTGATTAGTGATATTAAAGTGTACTTAATTTGTGTTATAAGTATTCTTTATTTGTGTTAAAAGTATATTTTTTTTGTTATAATATATGTTGTATTATAAGTATACTTTATTTCTGTTATAAGTATACTTTTGTGTTATAAGTATACTTTTATTTGTGTTATAAGTATACTTTATTTCTGTTATGAGTACACTTTGTGTTATAAGTACACTTTATTTGTGATTTAAGTACATTACAAAATAATTACGAGTGTCTTCAGAAAACACAAGCAATATACACTGAATATATTATTTTACAGGTAATAGTATATACTGTATGCTCAGTACCTTTGGCTTATTCCAAATATTAAACATTACACACTTTGCAGTCAATAACAATACACTTTGTTATTACTTATACTTTGTATAATATAGTCAACATTTGAAGCGGATCAAAACCTTTAATCAAAGTTGTCCTAACTTTTTTGATCCGCTTCAAATGTTGACTACTGTACTTTGAATTACATAATCTCACACAATACAGTTGTGCTACTATTTAAATACAGTTTAACACATTTTCCCAAAGTTGAATGCATTTGTTTTCATTAAAATAAAGATGCTGCGATAAAGATATTAAAATAAATAAAATGTAACAACATCACTAATGAAGAGACATATTTCATTGACAAATCCAATAGTTTTTATTTAAACTTAGATTCAGCAAAACTTAGCATGTTTTTCATTAAAGAAAAGAAAAAAATTGGCCCATGGTGACCCTCTATACACAAATACAAATTACACATTATATTCCATTTTCTGATGAGCTTCTCATTGTGTCTGATGGCACAATGATGACCGCAGAGACTCGTGAAGAACAGCATCTGTTGACAGAATATACCAAAGATATAAGACAGCATGTTCAACTCTTTATTCACGTTTACAATAGTCTGTCTAAATCCTACATTGAACCAGTAAATGAGGATTAACAGCAGGGAACTGTATCAGAATGGCATGTCGATATTGTTTTCGGTACATAGTCAAGCATAAAACACTTTATGAATTAATATCGTACAGAATACGGGCCGATTTGACCAATCATATGAATGTTTTGATGCTGCATACAAACGTGCCATAAACCACCACACAAAAACTCAAAAAGGAGATACAAAGCCGAAATATCGCTCTCTGTTTGTTAAAGAAAATAAAATAAAGTTTGTTAACTGGTAGACTACAACTCACCTCCCAATAGCAGCACTTTTCTCCGGTTCTTTCAGGATCGCGTAGGCCATTAGATTAGCCGGTTGTCGTCGCCATCACGGTCAGGCTGCGATGTCACTTGATTGAACTGGTCAGAATCCCCAAGACTGAGCGATGTATTGCGCTTTCAGTGTTTTAATAAATAAATTATACATTGCGACATTATACTTCACCTGAGTGACTGAGCGAGGGGATTCAGACGACGACGTTGACGTCAGCAGCTCTGATTGGCTGAAGGCAGTGAGCAACAAAATCTGATTGGTCACAGACCAAGTTGAAGAGACATTTGAATTCCGATACGTTTAACCACTCAACATATTTTTTCGCATTACTTGTGCTGCTGGTGTGTTGTTTAATATAGATTCGTATGTTCGATTGTAAAATAATTCTGCCAGTGTAAACTTAATAAACATTTACACATATTTGGAAATTGTATAGACTACACTGCATATATTAAATGGGCTTGTAATGCATTCATACTGAATTAAATAAGCACAAGTAATATAATGAATTCCAAGGATGAAGAAGTAAACTTAAAAAATATACTCAAATTTAATATTAGATACACTACAACTTCAGGATATTAAATAATGTATTTTTTAAATATACTTTCAGTGCATTGCTACAAATTTTCAGCACACAGTTAAAATATACCTCAAATATATTTTTATAAAGTGCAAATAAACTGAACTTACACTTCAAGTATATTTTTCTAAAATATATTTTTTAGAAAATATTCTAAAGTACAATTATTTTAAAGTGTGTTAAAAGTTGTATTGTCAAAATATGATACTATTATACTTTTTATATATTTAACGATAGTACTTTTTTTTTTTGTTAGTATATTTGCAGTGTACTATAGAAAAAGGGAATATATTTAAAATACAATAAAGTATACTTTTTTTCATTAGGGCTCATTTAATGGCTGCCGCGCTAGAAGACACACAAAATGGCGGCCACGACAACAACACCAAGTCAAGTCACAGTTGATCTCCCTGAGCCAAGTCAAGTCACAGTTGATCTCCCTGAGTCAAGTGAAGTCACAGTTGATCTCCCTGAGCCAAGTCAAGCCACAGTTGATCTCCCTGAGCCAAGTCAAGCCACAGTTGATCTTCCAGAGTCACGTAACGTCTCTGCTGATCGCCCAGAGTCACGTCACGTCTCCACTGATCACCCAGAGTCACGTCTCTGCTGATCGCCCAGTGTCACGTCACGTCTCGGGACCCGTCCAAGAGCGGAGGGGATTGTTGTCCAGTGTGGACGATCCACCGCTGACTTCAGCATGAGCAGCTGGAATTCCGAAGCCTCCGCCGGCCGCCATGCACTCAAGTCTGCCGGTGTCTACGGACAGGATGGCCGCTCTGCCAGTGTCTACGGACAGGATGGCCGCATCACCAGTGTCTACGGACAAGATAGTCACCCTGCCAGTGTCTACAGACAAGATGGCCGCTTCGCCAGTGTCTATGGACAAGATGGTGGCTCCAGTGCCAGAGTCATCTCCAGACTCCGCACCAGAGCCTGAGACAGTTCCAGACTCCACACCAGAGTCCGAGTCAACTCCAGACTTCGTTCCAGTCGTCAAGCCAGCTCCAGACTTTGTTCCAATTCTACGCGAGCCAGCTCCAGTTCTCCACAAGCTCCAGTTGTCCACGAGCCAGCTCCAGTTGCCCAGTCATGTGCCTGCACCAGCCTTCCAAGAGCCTGCTTCAGCCTTCCACGAGCCCGCTCCAGCCCACCAAAAAGTTCCTGCCCACAAATCCTGTACCACCACCATGGATTCCCCCCCCAAATTTTTTTTTTTGGGGGGGGGGGGGGGGGGGGGGGCATATACCCGTGGGTGGGGCTCCGGCATTACCATGGCCTTCCAAGACTCCTGACCCACCATGGCCACCCACGGCCTCTGACCCACCATGGCTGCCTGAAGTTCCTGACCCGCCTTGGCATCCCAAGGCTGCCCGACGCTTCTGAACCGCCTTGGCGTCCCAAGGCACCTGAACCACCTTGGCGTCCCAAGGCACCTGACCCGCCATGGCTGCCCGAGGCTCCCGACCCGCCATGGTGCCCAGAGTCCTTGGACCTGCCCTGGAGACCCTCCTTACCTGTCTGTACATCCACCATCATGGATACCACGTCGTGTCCCGTTTCGTTACAATATTAGAGTTTGGACATCCCTGGTTTACAGCATTAGCTGAGATAGATTTTTTTTTTTATCTTCCACCAAGAAAATATTAACTATAATTTAATTTATTTAAAGAGAGACACAGTTCAATAAACCACTATTTAATAACAAAATAGAAAAAATAAACAATTTTATGTTTAGTTTTCTTCCCCTGCTGTACTGAACCCATACCGAACCATGACTTCAATACCGAGGTATGTACCAAACTGTAATGTTTGTGTACCGTTACACCTCTATATACTGTATGCAACTTACTCAAGGTGATGCTGGATCCAGTGATTATATCTGGACTCAGAGTGAAAACTGCCTGTGAAATGGTGCTGACATCTAAAAAGAAAATTCAAAACATGATTGAAATCATTTTATAAGGTTTTAAAGTCTTAATAAGCGGGGGAAAAGCACAGTACCTGTACAGTATCCAACACATCCAAATGGTGGACTCACTAGTTCATAGACATAGTAATTGCCAGGACAAGCTTTCACTCTGATGGGGTTTGAGTTGTATTCACAGCAGTCTCCCAAATGATAACTACCACAGACCTCCCTGATCACCACTCCATCCTCTATCTGAGGGTGAGGATCAGTGAGCCACAGATTGATGTATGTGTTACAGGTGAATGAACTAACACAGGTCTCTGACATCCGGATGTCCATTCCGTAGTAGAAAAGCCGGTACCAGCCATTCCAGGAGAAAGATTCATCACAAATGTTATTTCCACTTTCATTGTTGGCTCTCCAGGGACGATCCAGAGACTCATAGTTGTAGCAGGGATCACTGTTGATGCTTTGGAAAGCAGCTGTCATGGATGGACAAAAGAGATCTTTGTAAAATACTGTTAAAAAGCTGTATTTATATGAAAGACAATTTATTTTTAGCCCTGACTACCTGACACACATGTCCTGACTCCTGCTGTCATACGTCGACTCAAATTAAGAGATACGGCTCTTATTACAATGCTGTCATTCTTAAAGTACCGGTACGAATACATTTTCAAATTTCGTTTCAACACTAAAAGCCAAAAGAATGACTGATGGACTGCAAATCACTGATGCTAACCAGCTAAAACAAGCTTAATTTCATTAAACAATCCATTATTATACATGTAAAACTGATCTAATAAATACTACAATTATTCTTGATACCAACATTTAAATAAATCATGTTATCATCACAAAAACCGCAGAACAAAAGTGTTAAGACCAGGGGCACGTTCAAGTTCAAACCAGTGCGCAACGTTTTGCTACGTTTTCCGGGTTGAACAACATGTTTCCTGGAAACGGTGTGCAACAGGTTTGAGATACGTTTTCTCTTGTTTGGTGGGCGTGTCAGAAATGTCAGCCCAATCAGCGGCAAGCTATATATAAACCACGCGGTATTAAAGAGACAGCTCGCACAGTGGGTATTAATGTAACAAAAATACTATACTTATATATTTTGCTATTGTATTGTGAAGTGACACTTTAATAAACTTTTCTATACTCCTCTGATTATATAATGAACGCAGCCCAGTTCACACCAAGTACGCTAATTATAGTTTAAATAATAATTCTAATTTTATGCGAATAGCAGAGTCCACACCACAACTATGACGACACAGAGAGGAAGGGTTTTGTTTGAGTCACTTTCAGAATGATTTTTTTTTCTAGCTGATGGATGATAAAAACATTGACAACCAATTAGAATCCATCCAACTTTAAAGAGCTCAAGCATTTAAAGCAGCAGACGACATAACTGATTCACTTATAATAAACAGAGTGATATTGTGCATTGGTGTGCAATATAGTTTTCTTTATAGCTGTCATTCTTTGTGTAAAGAGGCCTTTAAAATTTCACCTGCACAGTACATAGGCTGGGGGGCTGATATGATGGGTTTGACAAATTCATAGACATAATAATCTCCTGGACAGGCTTTGACTTGGATGGACGTGGATCTGTAGCTGCCGCACTCAACAGAATACCTCCCCCACCACCATGAATACATTCCCACGACTTCTCGGGTCACCTCTCCATCCTCAATTGTTGGATGAGAACCGTTGAGATACAGTCCAGTTTGACCACCACATCCCATATAACTCATACACCACTCAGACATCTGGGCACTTTCTCCATTCAAATACAGCCGATACCAGCCACTCCATTCAACAAGGGTGTCATCATATCCAGAGGATTGGCTTTGCCGTATGTCTCTCCAGGATTCATCAAGAGTTTTATAATCAAAGCATGGATCAAAGATGGAAGTTGTAGGTTCTGAGAGAATAAAGATAAAGACAAAGAAATGTCATGATACATAAGCATTCATTGCACTGCAAAAAGTGATTTTCTTCCTCAGTATGTTTTCTTATTCTCGCTGGGTTGTACATTATATCTGCATTAAGCTTGTTATAGTAGCACTTGTTTGTATTTGTACAGCAAGTATTATTCAAAGTGGCTTTGATAGCCTAAATCTCAAAAGTAAATGCTTTTTGATAAAGTGGAAATAAGGAATTCTTTCAAACAGTTATTGTGTGTTTGCTGGAGGAAAAAAAAAGTAATTTGCTTAAAAATGTGATTAATTACCATCACATCTACTATCATTTCTCTCCAGTTGATTTTCAGGTTCGGCTGTTCCTGCTCTCTTTCTGGTGCTACTTTCTGTTCTGCTGTCAATCATAGATCATCACACCTGTTACTCCGCCCATTTAACTCGCTTTTATGATCAGCAATAAAGACATTTTAGGAAAGAAGAAAGAAGAAATATGGGACAAAACATGATTTTTTCATAATAAGTCATGACACTAAAAATAGAGCTGAAATATGGGACTCTCTCTAGAAAAACAGGATATCTGGTCACCCTACCATTAAAAGACCACTAAATATTTTGCCTATGATCCCCTATTATAAGTAAGGGTGAAATAGAAATAGCATCTTTAATTTACAAGATACAACTGCATGATGCAACCACATTTGTGTGTACTCTGTACAGATCTGGTAAGGGATGTTTTTGCTCAGATGCCCGAAATGTCTGCCCAATAGAGAAAGCTTGATTTGCTCAGCAAGAACAAAATAATAGAGGGAACATTGGCCATGTAATGTCTGACATCACTCACAGAAAGTGGTTGGCACATATAGAACTTTAAGCGGATTGAATCACTCATAGATACATTTAAACATTTAGGCTACAGAATGACACCAAGAAATGTATAAGTTCTAGAGTGCTAAAGTATGACAGGCTCTTTCACTATATGAATTATTTGTACTTAATTTATTATATTTCTACAGTTTTAATGGATAGTAAAGCATGAAAAGAGGAAGAATTGATTAAATAAAAGAATGATTGTACCTGTTGTTTGTCCAATGGTTATTTCACCTATTAAATACACAATATAAGCATACTTTATTATTGGGAAAATATTAAGTCATTTTACATGACAGATTATAAAACACTCACCATTAATCAGCAGCAGTAGAGACACACACAGTGAGATCAGAAACCTCATTGTGACGAACAGCACCTGCACACACATGAAATATGTTTTGTTAATTTTATTGTTTATTGTGCATATTTGTAAAAACAACTTAAAGTCCGTGTAAAGCGATATAAAAAACACCAAGTAAATGAATAAAGTTATCAAAATCCTGAAAAAAAAGCAGTATTCTCTGCTCTCAAATGCTTGGGGGCGTGTCCACTGTCGGTGCTGAAACCACGCCCATTCGAGAGAAAGATGCCGTCTCTCTCAACTTACTTGTCTAATGAGTCAAACATACTGATGCATATAAACAAATGAATCACATTAGAGGGTTGCAAAATTTAGTAGAGTTACTGTGGACTACCTACTAATTATAACAAAAGCACAGAAGGCAACTTACTCTCATTGGTGGGCACGTGGTGTAGTCCTAAAAAAATAAGTGGTGTACTATTACCCAGACCCTCAAAATAACGCAGTTGAGTACACTTACAAACCCGATTCCAAAAAAGTTGGGACACTGTACAAATTGTGAATAAAAAAAGAATGCAATAATTTACAAATCTCATAAACTTATATTTTATTCACAATAGAATATAGATAACATATGAAATGTTGAAAGTGAGACATTTTGAAATGTCATGCCAAATATTTGCTCATTTTGGATTTCATGAGAGCTACACATTCCAAAAAAGTTGGGACATGTAGCAATAAGAGGCCAGAAAAGCTAAATGTACATATAAGGAACAGCGGGAGGACCAATTTGCAACTTATTAGGTCAATTGGCAACATGATTGGGTATAAAAAGAGCCTCTCAGAGTGGCAGTGTCTCTCAGAAGTCAAGATGGGCAGAGGATCACCAATTCCCCCAATGCTGCGGCGAAAAATAGTGGAGCAATATCAGAAAGGAGTTTCTCAGAGAAAAATTGCAAAGAGTTTGAAGTTATCATCATCTACAGTGCATAATATCATCCAAAGATTCAGAGAATCTGGAACAATCTCTGTGGGTAAGGGTCAAGGCCAGAAAACCATACTGGATGCCCGTGATCTTCGGGCCCTTAGACGGCACTGCATCACATACAGGAATGCTACTGTAATGGAAATCACAACATGGGCTCAGGAATACTTACAGAAAACATTGTCGGTGAACACAATCCACCGTGCCATTCGCCGTTGCCGCCTAAAACTCTGTAGGTCAAAAAAGAAGCCATATCTAAACATGATCCAGAAAAGCAGCCGGCGTTTTCTCTGGGCCAAGGCTCATTTAAAATGGACTGTGGCAAAGTGGAAAACTGTTCTGTGGTCAGACGAATCAAAATTTGAAGTTCTTTTTTGGAAAACTGGGACGCCATGTCATCCGGACTAAAGAGGACAAGGACAACCGAAGTTGTTATCAGCGCTCAGTTCAGAAGCCTGCATCTCTGATGGTATGGGGTTGAATGAGTGCGTGTGGCATGGGCAGCTTACACATCTGGAAAGGCACCATCAATGCTGAAAGGTATATCCAAGTTATAGAACAACATATGCACCCATCCAGACGTCGTCTCTTTCAGGGAAGACCTTGCATTTTCCAACATGACAATGCCAGACCACATACTGCATCAATTACAACATCATGGCTGCGTAGAAGAAGGATCCGGGTACTGAAATGGCCAGCCTGCAGTCCAGATCTTTCACCCACAGAAAACATTTGGCGCATCATAAAGAGGAAGATGCGACAAAGAAGACCTAAGACAGTTGAGCCACTAGAAGCCTGTATTAGACAAAAATGGGACAACATTCCTATTCCTAAACTTGAGCAACTTGTCTTCTCAGTCCCCAGACGTTTGCATTTGAAACTTCCACATCATTGCATTCTGTTTTTATTCACAATTTGTACAGTGTCCCAACTTTTTTGGAATCGGGTTTGTACAATTCACTATAGTATGGTTCAAAAGCACTATAGTATTTACTATAAATTACTATAGTATTTTTTCATGTGGGATTATCACTTCCCATGCAATTTACTCTATGGGACCTATTCAGTCTACTAAATATAATGTAATAACGTGTGTCTCTCTTTTACCGTTTTTAATAGCAACTATAATCAGGGAAAACCAGTCAAAAAAATTATATTGCTTAATAACTACAGCTTTAACAAAAATATGTGCATGCAAGCTTAACAGAAATTTACTTACACTTATATTGTTTTATATATATATATATATATATATATATATATATATATATATGTGTTTTTGAATGGGATTTTGGCACAAAATGGCAAAATGTTTTTGAAAGAAGTCTCTTCTACTCATCAAGCCTGCATTTATTTGATCAAAAATACAGGAAAAAAAAAAAACAGTAATATTGTAAAATATTATTACTATTTAAAATAATGGTTTTCTATTATAATATACTTTAAAATCTAATTTATGTCTGTGATGCAAAGCTGAATTTTCAGCATCATTAATTCCAGTCTTCAGTGTCACATCATCCTTCAGAAATCATTCTAATATGCTAATATATAACAAATGTTGTGCTGCTTAATATTTTTTATATTTTTCAGGATTTTTTTGATGAATAAAAAGTTAAAAAAGAGCAGCATTTATTTAAATTAAATCGTTTGTAACAATATACACTACTGTTCAAAAGTTTGGGGCCAGTATTTGTTTCTTTCTTTCTTTTTTGGAAAGAAATTAATACTTTTATTCAGAACAGATGTGTTAAATTGATAAAAGGTGATAGTAAAGATTTATATTGTTAGAAAATATCTCTATTTTGAATAAATGCTGTTCTTTTTTACTATTTATTCATCAATGAATCCTGAAAAAAAGTATCAGTTTCCAAAAAATATTAAGCAACACAACTGTTTCCAGCTTTGATAATAACTGAGTATCAAATCAGCATATTAGAATGATTTCTGAAGGATCATGTGACACAAAAGACTGGCTGTTGAAAATTCAGCTTTGCATTACAGAAAATATATATTATATATATATATATATATATATATATATATATATATATATATATATATATATATATATCATAAAAAATAAATTTCAAATCTTTCTACGAATGCGTTGGCTGTTATTTTCCTGCTCAAGAACATTACGGCTGCGCTGCTACGCAAATGGATTTTTAAACGCCAATCGCATTTTTTATTAGGTATTATAGCCTATATAATACTAGGATTTTGCTTAAAATCGCCCCCAGCACTCCCCTGATAAAATCCCGCGGCTATTACATTTATTCAGTGTTCCTGAGTTTAGTGGATTTCGAGTAGGCTATTAAGCATTTAAAGTTTTAAAATTAGCAAACAGTCTTCTGAAATGGATCTCTCTCTCTCTCTCTCTCTCTCTCTCTCTATCTATCTCACTCTATCTGTCTTATCTATCTGTCTACCTGTATTTTAAATACGCTTTGCATTAGGTTGTGTTTTAAGGATTAACGGGAAATTTCGTAATATTACTGGATAATGTCGTGGCAGAAAATTACCAGTACATTTTCCGTTTTTAATTTTTACAGTGTATATCGCATATGTCGTGTGCAATGCAAAGGGCATTTGTTCATGTATAAGTTTGTTTGTGCTAGAATAGAAACATGCGAAGAGAGTGTCTTATGTCAACAGTTAATTTACCGCAGTACTGAAAAATTAAAAATTACTGACAAGGCAACGTTTTTTATTTGCTTTTTTAAGCAAATTTAAAATTATTTAAATTTAGAAAACGTCTTCATCGAAAGTAATATTTGGGGGGTGCAGCATGCGTTTTGACAAAAAAAAAAATTCTATTTAAGTGTCATACAATGTAATGTTACTGTATCAGCTTGTGAGCGAGGCACTTTGGTTTGTACATGAATGCACTCTGTCTCAATTTGATCTAATCGCGATAAAATGCTTTGCAGTTAAGCTTGCTGTTTTTTTGTTTGTTTTTTTTGACGCAGTTCGAGTCCCATAACAAGTATGACTTTATTTGCGTTTTTGTTAAACAAACTTTTACCAATATTACAAGTAATGAAATCCCTTATTTTTATCCCTTATCTACAATGATACCAGCATCATGAAGTGCAAATATTCAATTGTAATGGATCTATTGCACAAGCTTTCAGAATTTATTCATCTGTGGCTGATCGTTCACATCTGGCGTTTAGTCACAACCTAATAGGGTAGCAGATTAGAAACAATTCTCAGAATTGACTTTACACAAACTTTAAATGATAATGTTCACAGAGATTAACATCAGTTTAAATCCATCAAAAGCCAGTGGCATTAAGAGTGATTTGATCAAATGAAGAGGAAAATTTAGATAAATTACTTTACCTGAAGTCAGAGCAAACTCACAGATTCACCCTCTGGTAGCCCAGTACAGTTATGCTGAAGTGCAGCTTTTTTAATTTGACTTGGACTGGTTGGAACATTACAGGAACTAGAACCTGTTTGTCATTTTTTCACGTGACATAAGATGTTTGTGTTTGAAGTGGTTGATAGTTTGCATATGTTTTAAATGTGGAATGACATTAATTATATGTTTGAAGACCATGGGCGGAGCTTGGCATGAAAACTATGTGGCAACACCGAACCATGCAAAAATTTACTTAAAAGCAAATGTTGTGGAGACACATTTGTGTCCATGATCAACCAAAAAAACAAAGTTGTCTGCACACTGAAAGACATGCAATTAGACCAAATCAATGGTCTATCACAAAAATTACTTTAATTAGACATCCACAAAGTGAAAAAATGTGCAAAAAAGTGACGTGTCTTAAAAACAGACCAAAGAGCAAACGTTTCAGCTCATGCTTTCTTCAGTGCTCATGGAACAAACAGCAAACACCACTCTACTATAGACACAATTACTAATTGTTACCAGCTGAGCTCAATCAGGTGGTAGATGATTTCACACACACACAAAAAAAATCCCCCCCAAAAAACATAAAAAAAACCCATCTCTTAAATCAAATAAATGTTAATAATTGGGAGAAAAAAAATCCATCTCTTCATTCAATCCACTGAGGGTTAATGATTTCAGCTGGAATATCCAAAAAGCCTCTCTTTGTAATAGTTTTTTTTTTTTTTTTTTTTTTTTTTTTTTTGGTTACCCCCTCTCCTATGTGGCAGAACACTCTCAAATGCCCAGGAACTTTAGATCTGAAAGAGAATGCTTAGCAGACTCAAAATGGCAAAAAACTGGAGAAGTGTAATCTGGTCTCTTAATGGCACTCATATGTTCTATAATTCTGGTGCACAATGCGCGTTTTGTTTTTCCAATGTACAATAGGGGACATGGACAAATAATTATGTATATCACATGTGTAGTTTTACATGTAATCATTTGTTTAATTTTATAGTTTTTGCCACAAATTGGATGTGTAAAGGATTTACATTTTATATAATAAAGACAAGCAGTACAATCTTTACATCAGGCCCGGATTGGCTAATCGGGAGCGCCTGGAGAATTCCCGGTGGGCCGGTCTGTTTATTTGGCCGCGAGGGCAGGTGTTGTCATGGCAATGGGTTGAAATATGGATGCTCTAAAAACTGTCGGCGCGACCAAAAGTACTAAGCTGAGTAGCCTAACTTTTTCCTTAAAACCAGTCAGTGAAGGATTTAGGCATGGACGACATGGGCAACGGCCCAGTGCGGCATCTTGCTGGGGGCGGCAGGGGGCACCCGCGCAAGAAAAACAAACAAACAAACAAACGAATGCGCGATCGGGTTTTTACTGCTCATTTGCGCATAACGTCAATGATATCATGTCAGTGAGTAAATTACAACCTGGTCGGGAGGGACTCGGAGTGTGTAGGCGTTCTCTACTTTACTCTTCTAAGAAACGGCTAAAAATAGTCTCTTACGTGCTGAGAGTGCTCATCCTACATCTTTGAAACGTGGTCTACCGTATAGTCAGTTCATGAGACTCTATCGCATCTGCTCCAATAAGGATGATTTTGAAGTTAAGGCACAATGATTTTAGAATGATTTTAGATCACGGGGATATCCAACGAAATAGTTAGATACTGCATTAGATAAAGTTCATTCTTTGCCAGATAAGACCAATTTGATCCCTTCAAAGAATACATTTTCTTGTGTTTTTAATTCTACTTTTAGTCCTTTGAGTTCAGAAATTAAGAAGGTAATCAATTTTCATTACAAAGGGATCTGTAGTTCTGGTGGGAACAAAACTCAACCCCTTGTTCAAAAGACTTACTTCATGGGGTTGGAGTTCCTGGCAGTGAGATTAAAGATCAAGTTGTCCTTTGGCGAGCATCCCTTCTCGGAGTGACTCGGAGTCCTTTGGCGAGCACCCCTTCTCGGAGTGACTGGGAAGCTCCTCTTCCCAGCCCATCTGCCCTGACGGGTCTTCTTCGTTGCAGATGGTAATGACGTGCAGTTTTTCGATGATCATCTGTGTCGCTCGAATGATCTGTTGTCTTTTGCAGCGTCTCACACATGAAATGGCATTCTAAAAACGCACCGCTCAAGTTAAAATAAGTTCAGTTTTTTTATGAAAACGCAGCTCTAGACCTTGCACTTTTTTTCATTCCACTGACCTACTTCTCGCACTTTTCACAGCAAAGCACGTTCTGTGTGAACTAACCCTTAAAGTTATTAATAGTCTTAAAGGGTTAGTTCAACCAAAAATGAAAATTCTGTCATTTATTACTCACCCTCATGCCATTCCACACCTATAAGACCTTCATTAATCTTCGGAACACAAATTAAGATATTTTTGTTGAAATCCGATGACTAGTGAAGCCTGCATAGCCATTAATGGCATTTCCTCTCTCAAGATCCATTAATGTACTAAAACATATTTAAATCAGTTCATGTGAGTACAGTGGTTCAATATTAAAATTATAAAGCAATGAGAATATTTTCGGTGCGCCAAAAAAACAAAATAATGACTTATTAGTGGTTCGGAGCGCCAAAGTCACGTGAGCAGTTTGGCGGTTTGACGCGCGATCCGAATCATGATTCGACACAAAAGATTCATAACGCTCCGAAGCTCCCTGAAGCAGTGTTTTGAAATCGGCCATCACTACCCTAGTGAAAATATAGTATACTTAAGCACAATTTATTCATATGTAGGCTACTTTAGTATAACTAAATGTATTTGTGGCATGCTATAAATTGGTATATTTAAAGACTGCTAAATTGGAACTACTAATTTTGTACTAAATGCATTTTAGTTGTCCAAAAGCAGTGTTGAAGTTCAACTAAAGTTGTATTAAATTTACTTGTTTGTGCTAAAGTGGAACTATTCCAAGTATACTTTAGTACCCTTTAAATATAGCCTCTTATATTTAAGTTTTAAAATGCAGAATTCACTCAGCATAAACTTCAAATATATTTTGGTGATGTTACAATTGCAGTTCAATTACACTGTAAGAGTGCTGAACATACATTAATATTATACTAATAACAAAATTTTAAAGATATATTAATATTATACTCACCCCCAGTATAAAAGTAACTTATCAATGAGAAAACGGGAACAGATGTATATGTATATTGAATGTAGGAACCAGTACAGGCTGGATTAGAACTTGCTGCGCTGTTGCACAAGAGCACTCGCTTTACCTCTTCAACTTTAAGCTGTTGAAGAAATAAAACCAGCAGATGCAACATTTAAATATCAAGAATGTTTTGCTACCATTTTACTTGTCATGATCTGTTATTAACTCTACATGAAGCAATTGCATAAACCGGCATAACATTCTTGTGCACGCAGTAAATCACAGACAGTTTAGTTCGTTGGTGAAAGAATGTGACTGACGTGCACTGCAGAAATGCTTGTGTTTCAGTGCCTGCGGATGGAATAAAACCTGTAATATTCCTCTGCCGATTGTCTTTGCGCGCTTCAACTCTCAATGCACCACAACTACTCCTGACAAAAACACAATGAAATGAACAGGCGGTCTCGCATTACACTGCGTATTTAAATGCGACGCATAATTTAAAATGATTTACTTTTCATGCAGTTAACATTTCTGAATTTATTTTACCTTTTAACTTTTTGTGGACTGGTCAGCATCAGTTTAATAATTCGTTTAATAATTCATAATATTTGGACTGCCCAAAGGGCTGCAGTCCATATTTCAATGTGCAACGTGCCATTAAAGCAGCATTAATGGGTAAAGTGTATAACATTGGAATGCATTAGAAATACATTAAAGTAATACAACTTCTGATCAAGTATATATGAATATCTTCTACCATTTCAAACTGACAATATGTTGTTTTCTTTATTTGTCATAATTTAAAAATATTTACTTCTGTAACTACTTTCTATATATTTGCTTTGCAACCATGCAACATTGTGAAAAGTGCTATAGAAATAAATTTGAATTGAATTAAACAATAGCCTACCAAAGTGTGGGCGAAATATTGAAAAGGTAAAGGTCATAATTATAAAACTGACTTCATAATTATTTTTTTGCAACTCAAAACACATTTCCTGTAAACTTTTATATAGACCAATACTATTTTCATACTCAACACGCAGAACTCAAATACAGTTAATTGAATTATACATTTAATCATAACAGGTCAACATAGGATTCAACAAAAATAAATTACTGAAGTAGTACTTCAGGACTTAAATATTTAATAAATAATTTTATTTGCAAATTGCTCATTGTTACATCTGAGCTGTAGGCAAAAGTTTGAAAATTCTGCCATTACAGCACCTGTTAGCTGAAACAAACTAGATTTTTCAGTTCATATACCTCACGTTTTCTTTGGTTTGCACAAAAAGAAAGTCTCATCTAAAAAAAACATCATCATCTAAAAATAATTTCATCATTCTCAAATTTGAAATACATGGTGAGACTTGTGCCTTTAGCTACAATGAGTTTCTAGACTCTAAGGGTTTGTGCCAAAACCTGCAACACAGATTCCCAATAGTGTGCACTCTAGCAAGTTTGGTTGTTTAGCAAATGTACAGCAAAACCGATTGTTGGTGTGTGTGATAGCATTGGCTTCATGGCATAGATCATTCATTGCAGTCAACTTCTGGTTCAACCAATTGTAGGACGTTGGGGCAGGCCAGTGGGGATCAAGGTTTAGCGTCAGAGGTTACAGTGTTTATAAGACATGTCAGAAAGAATGTATTTATGAGATAAAATGCACATGAACATCAACACAACTCATAATTATGACTTTTGGTAACTCTGGATTTCCTTAAGAGTTTCCGAGTTAAAGGTGCTAAAGAGGTTCTTTTTGTCGACTGAGTTTTTGAAATGAGCGCATGGGTAAGAACAACCCCCCTCCTTCACAGCTCATTTAGAGGGAACGCCTCCCAAAACTCGTGCACGAGTATCGGAATACGAGTGTTTACCACCGGCATTCGCTGTGTTATTAAGCCGGGCACACATTTAACGACTAGCTAAAACATTCTGACTATGCTCAACATACAGCAATTGTTTCCTGCTCCTGAAGCAGATTTATATACTTTCACATGGAATTTGAACACCGACTGTAATCGCAGACTAAACGCAACTGGCTCTGACTGGACGCGTTTGAGCGCGATCAGCCATAAGTATCAATTTACATTCATAATCGGCCTTACAATCGTTAAGTGTGTGCGCGACGTAAAGCTGTGGATTCATTATGTCGGACTCACCGCAGGTAACTCATAATCTGCAGTTGTTACTCCTGTCTCCTGACAAAAACATTGCATGCAGCGCCTGTGGAGTGTGGAAAGTTACTGGAGCGCGCAGCCGCGCGTCTCTCACATGGATCGTCATGGCAGTGATTGACAAGCCAGAGGGCCAATCATTTACGCGATGATCGCGTAAACGATTGGCTGATGTTTTTAAGGCCCTACCTCGTGCACAGATTATGTATATTAATATTATTACTTTCAGTGCACCTAATAAATAGTACGGAAGCCCTGAACCGCATGGTGAAAAAAAAAAAAAAAAAACTTGGTAGGGAGGAAAAAAAAAATCGAAAAGTTATCTCGTTATTTCAACATAATAAGTCGTTATAACGACATAATATCTCGTTATTTCAACATAATAAGTCGTTATAACGACATAATATCTCGTTATTTCAAGATATTAAGTCGTTATAACGACATAATATCTCGTTATTTCAACATAATAAGTCGTTATAACGACATAATATCTCGTTATTTCAACATAATAAGTCGTTATAACGACATAATATCTCATTATTTCAACATACTAAGTCGTTATAACGACATAATATGTCGTTATTTCAAGATATTAAGTCGTTATAACGACATAATATCTCGTTATAACGACATAATATCTCGTTATTTCAACATAATAAGTCGTTATAACGACATAATAACTCTTTATTATCTATCAAGTATGATAAAGGACATATCCATATTAACGTCCCCAGTGGCGCAATGTTAAAATATTGGACCGCCAGTCTAGCTTTTACTGCGATCGCCGCGGTTTCGAATCCGCCTTTTGCCGAGTTCGTTCTTCTCTAGTTTCACTTCACATATCAAAAAAGGCATTTATTTTCAATAGAAATTAAAGCAATGTTATAAAAGTGCAAATAACCTGCCTAACGAGTGTTTAATAAAATTCAAAGTATTTATTGGGCAGGATTAGCAGCATGTTCGATATTACCCACTAGAGGGCAGAATAAGACAGGGAATCAATTAAACAGCGCAATAGTTATGTTGAACTACTGTTACAATTTGGTGCTCCAAAATCCCAGAGGTTTATCATGGGAATTTGCGTTCATCCCAGGCTAACCTTTATTGAGGTTAAATTTATTAGACCATAAATTTATTAGACATCCTATTTATACTAAATGACAATAGCAGCATTTTCACTATATGCTATTTATACTAGGTGAAAATAGCGATATATTCTATTGACACCATGTAAAAGTAGCTTATCAGTTCTTTGCAAGAAGTGTAAATAGTATTTAGATGCTGTAGGCTGGTATTGGCAGATACTATTTATACCTCAGTATTTTTGTACAGGATGCAATAATATCATATAGAGTGATTATATTTATTAAAATTATTAAATGGATGCTGCATTATTGGGAGAAAAAAAACCCTCCACTTTCCACCAACCCTACTCAATGAACACTTTTAATATTATTAAACACTTGTTCACATTTTATTTCCACTTTTTGAACATTATTTTCATTTTATTGAAAATGTATATGATGAGAAAATAGGAGTGAGCTCTATTATTGGGTGAGCTCTGCAAAATGCTGATTCGACCCTGCAGCGATCGCTGTAAAAGCCAAAATCTGAAACCCTACATGCTATTGTTACGCCACTGAATACATCGAATTACAACTGTCCCTTTTTAAACTTCAGTGGCCCAACCAGACATTGGAGCTATACTGTAAAGAGTGTTTGTCAACAAGGGACGCTATTTGCACTTACTGTAAATAGACACTCCGTGTCCTATTATTTCAATATATTAGCACCTATTTTGATTTTTATATCTTTAGAAAATATTACAAAGCAGTTTGTTTGCAAACCCAGAATAATAATAAAAAAAACCCGCTTAAAAACGTTTTTGGCCCCTGGACTAGTGCATCTCTATGTTTTATTATAGTTCAAATCAGATTGGACACCGGGCTGTAAGTTTGACACCCCTGACATTTGCACTGTAAATTGTTTTATTTACTATGGTCTAATAAATTTAACCTCAATGAAGGTTAGCCTGGGATGAACGCAAATTCCCATGATAAACCTCTGGGATTTTGGAGCACCAAATTGTAACAGTAGTTCAACATAACTATTGCGTTCTTTAATTGATTCCCTGTCTTATTCTGCCCTCTAGTGGGTAATATCGAACATGCTGCTAACCCTGCCCAATAAATACTTTTAATGTTATTAAACACTCGTTAGGCAGGTTATTTGCACTTTTATAACATTGTTTTAATTTTTATTGAAAATGAATGCCTTTTTGATATGTGAAGTGAAACTAGAGAAGAACGAACTCGGCAAAAGGCGGATTCGAAACCGCGGCGATCGCAGTAAAAGCTAGACTGGCGGTTCAATACTTTTGCGTTGCGCCACTGGGGACGTTGATAGGCAAACCTCCTTTATCATACTTGATAGATAATGAAGAGTTATTATGTTGAAATAACGACTTATTATGTCGTTATAACGACTTATTATGTTGAAATAACGAGATATTATGTCGTTATATCAAGATATTAAGTCGTTATTTCAACATAATAAGTCGTTATAACGACATAATATCTCGTTATTTCAAGATATTAAGTCGTTATAACGACATAATATCTCGTTATTTCAACATAATAAGTCGTTATTTCAACATAATAAGTCGTTATTTCAACATAATAAGTCGTTATAACGACATAATATCTCGTTATTTCAACATAATAAGTCGTTATAACTACATAATATCTCGTTATTTCAACATAATAAGTCGTTATAACGACATAATATCTCGTTATTTCAACATAATAAGTCGTTATAACGACATAATATATCGTTATTTCAAGATATTAAGTCGTTATAACGACATAATATCTCGTTATTTCAAGATATTAAGTCGTTATAACGACATAATATCTCGTTATTTCAACATAATATCTCGTTATAACGACATAATATCTCGTTATTTCAACATAATAAGTCGTTATAACGACATAATAAGTCGTTATAACGACATAATATCTCGTTATTTCAACATAATAAGTCGTTATTTCAACATAATAAGTCGTTATAACGACATAATATCTCGTTATTTCAACATAATAAGTCGTTATAACTACATAATATCTCGTTATTTCAACATAATAAGTCGTTATAACGACATAATATCTCGTTATTTCAACATAATAAGTCGTTATAACGACATAATATATCGTTATTTCAAGATATTAAGTCGTTATAACGACATAATATCTCGTTATTTCAAGATATTAAGTCGTTATAACGACATAATATCTCGTTATTTCAACATAATATCTCGTTATAACGACATAATATCTCGTTATTTCAACATAATAAGTCGTTATAACGACATAATAAGTCGTTATTTCAACATAATAACTCTTCATTATCTATCAACTATGATAAAGGAGGCTTGCCTATCAACGTCCCCAGTGGCGCAACGCTAAAGTATTGAACCGCCAGTCTAGCTTTTACTGCGATCGCCGCGGTTTCGAATCCGCCTTTTGCCGAGTTCGTTCTTCTCTAGTTTCACATCACATATCAAAAAGACATTCATTTTCAATAAAAATTAAAACAATGTTATAAAAGTGCAAATAACCTGCCTAACGAGTGTTTAATAACATTAAAAGTATTTATTGGGCAGGGTTAGCAGCATGTTCGATATTACCCACTAGAGGGCAGAATAAGACAGGGAATCAATTAAAGAACGCAATAGTTATGTTGAACTACTGTTACAATTTGGTGCTCCAAAATCCCAGAGGTTTATCATGGGAATTTGCGTTCATCCCAGGCTAACCTTCATTGAGGTTAAATTTATTAGACCATAGTAAATAAAACAATTTACAGTGCAAATGTCAGGGGTGTCAAACTTACAGCCCGGTGTCCAATCTGATTTGAACTATAATAAACATAGAGATGCACTAGTCCAGGGGCCAAAAACGTTTTTAAGCGGGGTTTTTTTAATTATTATTCTGGGTTTGCAAACAAACTGCTTTGTAATATTTTCTAAAGATATAAAAATCAAAATAGGTGCTAATATATTGAAATAATAGGACACGGAGTGTCTATTTACAGTAAGTGCAAATAGCGTCCCTTGTTGACAAACACTCTTTACAGTATAGCTCCAATGTCTGGTTGGGCCACTGAAGTTTAAAAAGGGACAGTTGTAATTCGATGTATTCAGTGGCGTAACAATAGCATGTAGGGTTTCAGATTTTGGCTTTTACAGCGATCGCTGCAGGGTCGAATCAGCATTTTGCAGAGCTCACCCAATAATAGAGCTCACTCCTATTTTCTCATCATATACATTTTCAATAAAATGAAAATAATGTTCAAAAAGTGGAAATAAAATGTGAACAAGTGTTTAATAATATTAAAAGTGTTCATTGAGTAGGGTTGGTGGAAAGTGGAGGGTTTTTTTTCTCCCAATAATGCAGCATCCATTTAATAATTTTAATAAATATAATCACTCTATATGATATTATTGCATCCTGTACAAAAATACTGAGGTATAAATAGTATCTGCCAATACCAGCCTACAGCATCTAAATACTATTTACACTTCTTGCAAAGAACTGATAAGCTACTTTTACATGGTGTCAATAGAATATATCGCTATTTTCACCTAGTATAAATAGCATATAGTGAAAATGCTGCTATTGTCATTTAGTATAAATAGGATGTCTAATAAATTTATGGTCTAATAAATTTAACCTCAATAAAGGTTAGCCTGGGATGAACGCAAATTCCCATGATAAACCTCTGGGATTTTGGAGCACCAAATTGTAACAGTAGTTCAACATAACTATTGCGCTGTTTAATTGATTCCCTGTCTTATTCTGCCCTCTAGTGGGTAATATCGAACATGCTGCTAATCCTGCCCAATAAATACTTTGAATTTTATTAAACACTCGTTAGGCAGGTTATTTGCACTTTTATAACATTGCTTTAATTTCTATTGAAAATAAATGCCTTTTTTGATATGTGAAGTGAAACTAGAGAAGAACAAACTCGGCAAAAGGCGGATTCGAAACCGCGGCGATCGCAGTAAAAGCTAGACTGGCGGTCCAATATTTTAACATTGCGCCACTGGGGACGTTATGACGGGAACGTCCTTTATCATACTTGATAGATAATAAAGAGTTATTATGTTGAAATAACGACTTATTATGTCGTTATAACGACTTATTATGTTGAAATAACGAGATATTATGTTGAAATAACGAGATATTATGTCGTTATAACGAGATATTATGTCGTTATAACGAGATATTATGTCGTTATAACGACTTAATATCTTGAAATAACGAGATATTATGTCGTTATAACGACTTATTATGTTGAAATAACGAGATATTATGTCGTTATAACGACTTATTATGTTGAAATAACGAGATATTATGTCGTTATAACGACTTAATATCTTGAAATAACGAGATATTATGTCGTTATAACGACTTATTATGTTGAAATAACGAGATATTATGTCGTTATAACGACTTAATATCTTGAAATAACGAGATATTATGTCGTTATAACGACTTATTATGTTGAAATAACGAGATATTATGTCGTTATAACGACTTAATATCTTGAAATAACGCGATATTATGTCGTTATAACGACTTATTATGTTGAAATAACGAGATAACTTTTCGATTTTTTTTTTTCCTCCCTACCAAGTTTTTTTTTTTTTTTTCACCATGCGGTTCAGGGCTTCCGTAAAATAGTCTTTTATCAGTTAGTAAAGACAGTTTCAAGTAATACTGCAAAAATGTATAAAACAAAACATCCTCTTTAGCACCTTTAAGTACGTGACGGTGAGAAAACATGTCAGAGTCATTGGATGCAGAGTCTGCCCTAGTGGAAAAAAAAAACCTACTAAAATGTATTTAAAATAGGCCTACATTTATACTAAACTTTAGTATACTTTATTATACTTTTAATACTAAAAGTACAATTGCAGGGTATTTATTAAGTACATAAATGATAATGACAATAATAATAATAATAATGTATGTTCTTCTAAATATATACTGAGAATATCCTATATTTTCATATTAATGTTAATTAATATGTTAGTGCTGCTTGTGTGGAGTTAAGGGTAGGCATGATAAGCTTTAGCTTCAGCCTACACCTTTTGGTCAATTAGAGTGTAAACATCTTGTTTTTTATTTTCTTTTTTTCCTTTTTTGAATCATCTTGTAATTATTTTAATTTGTAAGGTTATGTATGTGTACATGCATGTGCACAATTGCACATTTTATGTTTTATGTTTTCCTGAGCAAAATGATGCAAAGGGAATTTTGCTTGTTGACCAAAAAACAATAAATAAATAAATAAAATAAAATAAAATAAATGCATTTGTAGTATACTTAGCATAAAATAAATGTATTTCAAATACATTTTAGTATATTTATTTTTCACTGGGGTATATAAGTCGTTATTTTGTTTTTTTGGCGCACCAAAAATATTCTCAATGCTTTATAATATTAATATTGAACCACTGTACTCACATGAACTGATTTAAATATGTTTTTAGTGCCTTAATGGATTTTGAGAGAGGAAATGTCATTGTTGGCTATGCAGGCCTCACGGAGCTATTGGATTTCAACAAAAATATCTTAATTTGTGTTCTGAAGATCTTATGAAGGTCTTATGTGTGGAACGACATTAGGGTGAGTAATAAATGACAGAATTTTCATTTTTGGGTGAACTAACCCTTTAAAAATATTTGATAACTTGTAAGACTAGTCCTAGCAGTTTATGCAACCAGCCCTAGATTTTTTTGCTTTTCCTGAACTGAATCCATGACAGGTTACATTTATGGTTACATTAAACGCTTTAGGATCCATCCTAAGATCAGTGGGAGGAATGTACACTACCGGTCAAAAGTTTTTGAACTGTAAGATTTTGTAATGTTTTTAAAAGAAAAGAAGTCTCTTCTGCTCACCAAGGCTTCATTTATTTGATCCAAAATACAGCAAAAACAGTAATATTGTGAAATATTTTTACAATTTAAAATAACTGTTTTCTATTTGAATATATTTTAAAATGCATTTTATTTCTGTGTTGGCAAAGTTGAATTTTCAGCATCATTACTCCAGTCTTCAGTGTCACATGATCCTTCAGAAATAACTCTAATATGATGATTTGCTGCTCAAGAAACATTTATGATTATTATCAATGTTGAAAACAGTTGTGTACATTTTTTTTAAGGATTGTTTGATGATTTCTTTCCCAAAAAAGAAAAAATCTTTCTGACACCAAACTTTTGAACAGTAGTGATAATGTTACAAAAGCTTTAGTATATTGAGAACAAATGTGGTCTTTACAGAGCAATGAAGAGAGGGGTGGGTTTTTGAAAAAAAAAAAACCTTTAAAGAACAATTCAACCAGTGCTGCATTCTTCAAAGACTAATCCTTTGACTGTTATTACAGCAGAGAGGATACCTCCTAAACCTTCAGGACTTGTACATCTCCAGAATGAGGAAGGAAGCAGGTAAGTCTCGTCATCACAGACCTCTCTCACCCTGACCAAAACCTGTTTGCACTTCCACCTTCAGGCAGATTACTGTGCACTATAACATCTTGGCATAGAGTTTCTTTTCCCAGGCTCAACCTTAAATAGCTAGCATTTATGACCTGTTTAGAATTCATAATTCAGTACTCTTATAGTCCAGTTTCACAGGCAAGGCTTATAAGCAAGTCCTAGACTAAAATGCATGTTTGAGTCATTTTAACTGAAAGCAAATTGCACTGACATATCTTAAAATAAGACAGTGCCATTGTTTTGTCTCAAGATGCACACCGGTAATGTTTTTTTTTCTCTGGTGTACCTTTATAAAATCTACTTAAATATCTTAATTGAACTGAGGCTTAATCCTGGCTTAGGCTAAGCCCTGTCTGTGAAACCGGGCCATAGTGCTTATGCCACCAGCTGGGCAATTAATTTAATTTAATAAATGTTTGTAAATGTAAATAGTCTTTAATAAACTTCACAGATGATTCCAGGAACAGGTAAAGGAAGAAAACACAACCTACACAGTGTGTAACTTAAACGAGACCGTACGACTGAACATTGAAAACGCAAGTCACAAGAACCTAAATAGTTAGGTAAATGAGGCAATTAATGACACACAGCTAAAGGAAAGAACTAACCATATTTGCAACCATGGAAACCAAGGAGAAGTGGGAAAACTGAAAAAAGGAACAGGTCCACTTTATATTAAGTGGCCTTAACTACTATGTACTTACATTTAAATTAGTCATTTCATACAATGCACTTATTGTGTACATACATGTTTTTACATTGTACTTTTATTTTGAAAACACTTGCATGTAATTAAATCTGTAATTAATTTCTGTAATTACATTTATAATTACACTGTTGACCCATCCCTTACACCTTATCCCTTAAACCTACCCATACCACCAAAGCTTTCCCTAACCTTTCCCATATCCACCTCAATAGCAGCAAAAGTGTTTGCAATTCAATATGAACCCAATAAGTACATTGTACTTATTTTTTGATTTAAGTACATGGTAGATAAGGCCAATTATTATAAAGTGGGACCAAGGAACACATGAGCTAATGAATACAAACAAAAAAGTCCCAAAATAATGACACTAACAGAACATACACATGACATAAACATGTTTTCTTAGGAATATTGTTTTAATTGTAAATCAATTTGAACGTGAATGCTAAACCTAACCAGATTGTGTCACTCTAAAACATTACATCTTGTTTAATCAAATTACTTTGATAATAACAATTCAAGAGAAATATATAATTAACTTCAAGCTGATGTCTTCATGTAAGCGAACTGTCAATCCCTCACCGAGATATGACTGGTTTACTTCTTATTTTGTACCTTGTTCATGGACCAAATAATCTTTCTGACTGAAGGAGAACAGCACAGTGCAGGTAAAGTTCAGTGGAGTTTGCCGTGTAGATATACATCCCAAAAGAGAAACGGCTGGATGTCGAGACGCCGTTCTGCAGCAGCTCCACCGTCTTGTGATTTGGACTGGGACACCTGAGAATGTCAATAATGACGTTTTTTATGCGTGTGCATAAAAAATGGCATCATCTGCGTAAATTTGGCAGCGGACACCCGGACAGATCAAAGGCAAGTCATTTATAAAGAGACCAAACAGCAATGGTCCCAATATAGAACCCTGAGGTATGCCCATACGGATGTTTAGAAATGAGGATTTGTCTTTGGCCACTTTAACACACTGTTCCCTCCCCTGAAGAAATGAGGCAAACCAACCCACTGCCTCAGGGGAGATGTTAAACAATGACATTTTGGATAAAAGTAGGTGGTGACTGACCGTTTCAAAGGCTTTTTTAAGATCGAGAAATACTGCTCCTACCACCTCACCCCTGTCCATGGACTTTTTTAAGTTTTCAATGAAGCAGCAGTTTGCTATTTCGGTTGAGTGCCCTGATCTAAAACCAAAGTGCTGTGGGTGGAGGAGCTGGTTGACCTCCAAGTGGTCAGTCAGCTGTATTGCTACGACTTTCTCCATCACTTTAGATAGTGCAGGTAAAATTGATATTGGCCAGTAGTTGCACCTAGAATCTTGACTTCCTGATCTAAATATTGGCACAATCACTGCTTTTTTCCAGCTTGAGGGAAATGTACAATTTCTTATGGACAAATTGACAAGGTGTGTTAGAGGTTTAGCAAGTACTCTACTGTATTGTTTGAGAAAACAACAATTCATATTAAATATATCATTTGATTTGGAATTAGAAAATGTTTGAATAATCTGTATGACTTCTGTCTCATTAACCTCTTCTATACAAAAGGAATCAGCAGAAGGCATTAGACATGGTTCATTCCCACCTACAATTTCTTCAAAATCTCTTGTTAATTCTTCTACTGATTGTATAAAATAAGTATTCAATCCGTTAGCCATAGTTGCACTCGTATTAGTCCTCTTGCCATTTACGATGAGTTCTCGAATTCCTTTAGTCTTAGTTGTTTTATTAATTAATTAACATTTAAATATGCATTTAAATGTTTCCAAATGGAATTACCGTTGCCCTTTGCATTACCTATAAGATTAGTATAATATGAAGCTTGTGCTTTTCTCAATTCTTGTACCAGTTTATTTCTTAAACCTTTGAAGGCTAAATGATCACTGTTAAGTTTTGAATGTAAAGATTGCTTCAAGGCCAAATCTCGCTTCTTCATAAGTTTTCTTATTTCATTATTTATCCAGAGAAGAGTACCACCTTTTTGTTTGCACTTTTTTTGTTTTGTAAACTTGTCCACTAATTTTTAAACTTGTCCACACTCTAGCTCTCTTTGATGGTTTCATAAGAGTTGATCAGAAAAGTAGTAATGTTTGAATCGTAAGCAATTTGTTCTTTTGAGTCAAGGAAACCAGTTTACAAAACCATTCAGAATGATTCATTTACAAGTCTGACTGCTCTGCTACTCAATCTCCTTACACAAAGCTAAGGCATAATTCAGAAGACTTTTAAGACAACTTTTTATTATCTTCTCTTTTTTTTTTTTTTTTTTTTTTTTTTTACAATCTTTTTTTTATTTTAAAGGATTAACATTTGGATTTAACATTGACAACTCCATCTTCTAGCTGAGGATGAGAGTCACCAAGATACAGAGAACTAAAACCTCCACATGACATGAAAGACATACACCAGTCAGGCATCTGAGCACTTGATCCATTAATGAAGAGTTGATACCAGCCATCCCATTCTACAAGAGTGTCATCATGTCTATTTACAAATCCCTTTGTATAAATGGGTTTGCCTCTCCAATAGTCAAGTATATTGTAGTTATTGCAAGAGTCGTAATCTGTGTTAGTGAGAGATCAAAATTTGATCTTAGTCAAATATAGTAATAATCATAAGGTACTTTAGACATTTGTACTGTACATGACATGACTGAAATATGATATGGGATGCTACAAGTTCACGCATAAAAGGTGTCATATTGCTATCTAAAACCTTACACAAACATCAAAAGCTTACAATGATTTCAGTCATTACTAGAGAGTTATCATGTTTCTCACTTTAGAATAATGACCAAATAATTAGTAATTCCTTCTGAAGGATTTTGTAATACTTGAGTCATTATTAGTGGGTTGCTATGATCTTAACTTTAGAATTAATTATACATTATTCATGTTAATAATGCACCTGTATATAGTAGTTATTTGTAGTCCTCAGATACTCCCTTTCCACCAGCACGAACCGGGTGCTAGTTCAGAGCTAGTGCCAGTTCGGAGTTGATTCAACTGACGAGCCTTCTAAGAACCGGTTTGCCTTTCTACGGGCTAGAGAGCAGCACAGAGCCAGGTCTTACGTCACTGTATACGTCTCATATTTCACAGCAAAGCTAGCGCCACAGCGCCAAACACAAACACACCAGGCTCGTTTGATATGCATCGGCTTCTCGCATAGCGATCGGCGCATCTTTGCACTGCTATTTGGATCGATTCTAACGGCCAGGACGACGACAGTACAAGAGTACTGTACAAGCCGACGGTAAGTTACCAGGGCTGTCTCTCTGCCACATACAAAGGCCAGAGTAAAAACATTTTAATATTCCGTTTTTTTGCCTCTTTTTGTACTTTGTAGATGCCACCCAAGAAGAAGAAAGGGGACATAAGAAGCTTTTTCATAAGAGTCAGAGTGTAAGTAGGCAAAATAACTAGCTAGCCACACAAATAAACTAGCAGTAGTGACTGACCAGGCTTTCAAATGCAGATTCTACTGTGGAAAATAGTATTAACTGGTGATGTGTTACCCAGGATGATAGAATGCTACGTTAGCAAGTAACTGAATGTCAATTAGCCTGTACCTTAACTTAGAATCTTGCAGTCAACATAAACGGTGGATCTGAGACATTTTTCGTTTCCTACATTCTGTTTATGTAATGTATTTGTGAGTGTAGCCTACAGGTTTTTATTTTTATTTTTTGAGAGTGCATTTTTGAGATTATACAGTTATACTAGCTCTTTAGGGACAGTATACAGGACGGTATATCGGGGTCAGGAATCCTGACTCCGGATACAATATAATGAGATGAAGTAGATTCACTTCTGTATTGTGATATTCTGTATTGCCAACAGTCTGAAATAAAAAAGGAAATCACCATTAAATCACTGGTATCTTACAACAAAAGAATTCTGGGGAGGTGTCCCCACCAAAGCTGAGACCAAACCTACACTGTTAAAAAATTACTGTAAAATTTACAGTAAAATAATGGCAGCAGGGTTGCCAGCCAGTTACTGTCATTTTTACAGTAGTGTTTCTGTAATTTAATTTACAGAATTTTACTGTAATCGAGAATACAGTAAAATTCTGTCAATTAAATTACAGAAACACTACTGTAAAAATTACAGTAACTGGCTGGCAACCCTGCTGCCAGTATTTTACTGTAAAATTTACAGCAATTTATATATTTTGTATACTGCATTTTTACAAAAAAATATATTGTATACTGCATTTAACATACTTCTTTAAATAGCAAATACACACATTCAAGTAGTTTAGTCAAGTAGAATATGTAAAATGCAGTATACAATATATTTTCCCTATTGCTCACTTAATGAATGGGAGCTGAATTTTAAATTTAAACTATTAACTGCATAAGCTTTAAACAAATTTTAACTGCATAAAGTGTTGTATAATGCATAACTTAATTCACCCCCCCCCCCCAAAAAAAAAATTATGCTTCTTAATTTTGAAAAATAGGTCAAAATGTAATATATATATATATATATATATATATATATATATATATATATCTTTCAAATTTACATAAAAAATGCCATAAAATTTTTTTAATTTTTTATTTAGAAAATCATTTTGGACAAAATTTTGTCATGAAAATGTTTTTAAATTACTTATTGGCCATCATGGCCCTTCACACAAAGAAATACAATTAAAACTATAACTTGACCAACGGGGTCATATAAAAACATTTCTTAAAACCCAGATCACTTTCATCTCTTCATGAACAGACCAACATGGCCGAACAACAAGTCCAACAAACTTGCGATCAAAAAAGAACAATTCTGCTCCAGATGATGTTCCATCCCAGGATTCAAAGAGAGGCTAGAAATATTGAAAGGAACAAAGAGGACAATACATTAGATATATTACAAAACATAATACTTTCAGAGACTGATAGAGGGATGACAGATACAGTCAGATACAGATATAGAATAATAAAAGTATATAATAAAAGGAAAAATAGATCTTGGTGTGTGTGTGTGTATTTCTTACATTTCAGAAATTCCACTGAAAATCCATCACTTTGCACAGAAGAGTGGCAACATGTAGGTTGAACGCAACCCTTTTCTTCTGAACTGTCTGGCCTGTTGTTCTAGATGGCACTTTTCCTTTCGTCTTTGTAGGTATTTATCTGGAGAGAGGAACAAAGTGCCTAAAGGGTCAGGAATTCAGATTGGTTTTAGCTTTTGAGGCATGTAATCATGTTTTTGAAATTATACCATGTGGAAGAGCAGTATTAGCCTACAACTCCAGTCCTGAATACTTACCTCCCAGAAAGTTTTAGATGTCCCACTAATCAAAACACCTTATTTAACTAATTTGTTTGCCAGCATCAAATAGAGAGACATCTAAAACATTCACCCTAAAAAATAAATGTCTAATCTAGTTGAGAAACAACTAGTTAGTTGTAGTTGTGTTAAAGGCCTCAATAGATATAAAATGTATATCTAAAAGGCAAGTACAGGATGATCAGTTTGTTCATATCTGTAAATTGCACATTTCATTTCAAGTTAAAAAAGATTTGGTTTTGGTAATGGTAATAAATTAACTATACAAGGCAAACTTATATCAAACAGAGATGTTAAAGTGTTTGCATTACCTTAAGTTAGCAAATGTCCACAAATACATCACATTGGTTACGTTAACAGCATGAAGCAGCACCATTTTGCGTGACACATCCTCCGTGAGCGGCCTGATCGTGTCGCGAGGCTTTTTTGTTTCGGCCCGTGTTAACAGATGACTGTCTGCCTGTACAAATGTGATTTACGCCATAAAATAATCACTAAGTGTGCTGATGAACACAAAGTTCTCGTGAATTCCAGCGCCGGGGAATGTGTGAGATCCTACCGCGACCGTCTTGTATCTGTATTGTAAAAAGCGCTATATAAATGAAGATGACTTGACTTGACTTGACTGTGTCGTCATTTGAATTTGGACACCTGAGAATATCAATCATGACAAATTCTTTCATTCAGTGCAAAAGTGATCTCCAGTAAATCCTCACACATTTAATTTTATATTACGTTTTAGTTACATAGTTGTATTTGTTACATACTGAAAGACAAAGTATCTCAGGCAATCCTAAATGTTACGATTACTTATTCAGTAAAAATGTTAAATTGAATTAAGGTTAAGCTTAAAAGAATAATAATAAAAAAAAAAAACTAATGATGAGATCCCAGTGGAGATTGTAATTAGGATCATTCACACTAAACCCTCTGTGACTATGGAAATTCAATATGCAAAATGGCAATGCAATTTTTAAAATGGCAATGAAATATGTAAAATGGTATTGAATTTCTGTATTTAAATGTACATTTTCCATACCATATGTGCAACTTTGAGCAAAATTATCATTCAAATTCAATAATATCATTTACATTTGCTATTTCCTACACTAGTTTTAACATATAATTTAAACATATATTTTAACACATTATGAGTTGCAAAATTAATTTAAATGAAAACCTATTACAGAATGTTTAAGCAAAAATTGTATCAAAATGATCATTTAAATGTTATTTTTCTTAATTGCATTTACACTCACAGTTTAGACACTTGCGATCGCATTTTCATTTAATGTCCCGCAGTGAATATAGCAAAACTAAATGTGGAAATTAAGATGTATTTCGAGCCAATCACATCCCCGCCCCACCCTGTCAATCATTGCGTCAAGGCGGGGCCAGGTGTTGGAAACATGGCGGCAGCAGAGCTATAAAGATTGAGGCATTTACAGGCAGATAAAGCAGAGCAAGAACGCCCTGTGTTACTTCACTGTAACCCTGTTCCCTGAAAAGGCGGGAATGAGAAGCTGCGCTTGATCAGCGCTATGGGAACGTCTTGAGTCGTGACCAGCTGTGAATATATGTGTAAAACAACGTCAATGAAATTGACCTATATTTATAGCCTTGCGTGACGTCATTGGAATACTTCATAAGCGAGGCTATAATTTGATGTGCCACAGGTGCATCAGCAGATATTTTGAAGCGCAGCTTCTCGTTCCCGCCTTTTCAGGGAACAGGGTTACAGTGAAGTAACCCGGGGCGTTCCCTTTCAAAGGCTACGCTCCAAGCTGCACTTGATCAGCGCTATGGGAATGAGAATACCCACGCCGCCACACTGTGTGTCCAGACTCCCAGGCTGTGAAGTGTGTCACAAAGTGCAGAGAGTCTCAGACACTAGCTTGCGATGTTGACTCAAGGACGCAAGAACCCAGAGTAACATTAACATCCAAACTATAAAACCTTATGAATGTGTGCGGAGAGGACCAGCCTGCCACATCACAAACATTTTGTAAGGGGCGCCCTCCACCAAAGCTCTAGAAGAGGCAGCCCCCCTGGTGGAAAGTTTGACCACGCGCCTCATAGGCAAGGGCAATAGCATCTCTCACCCAATGTGACATGGTCTGTTTCGTGGCAGCCGCACCCCTGTTATGGCCGCCATGACAAACGAATAGTTGCTCTGACTTACGCCACTGGCTAGTGCGGTGGATGTAAGTCTGAAGAGCAAGGACTGGACACAGTCTGTGAAGTCTCTCCTGCTCCGGCGTAGTGAACGGCGGAGGGCAGAAGGCTTCAAGAGTGACCAGATGCAAGTTCGAGAAAGGAACCTTAGGCAGATAGTCAGGATGAGGATGCAAAATAGCTTTCACCATTCCTGGGGCAAAGTCTAAGCAGGATGGAACAGTGGACAGAGCCTGCAAATCCCCAGTTCTTTTCAGAGAAGTTATAGCCATAAGAAAAAAACATTTTCAGAGTTAACTTGTCAGAAACTGACTCTAACAGTGCAAAGGGGGTCTAAACCAGGCCCTCTAGGACTATTGCTACAGTAGGTCCCATGAAGCGAAACTGGTTCTAGAAGGAGGCTTAAGCCGTCTAACTCCTCAAACGAAGCAAGAGAGCAGGATATGCTTGCCCAAAGGCACCCCGTCAACCAGAGCATGGCAAGCTGAAAGAGTGGCCACACAAACCCTGAGAGTGGCTGGGCATGTGCCCGTTGATAATTATCCCTGCAGAAAATCCAGAACTGTAGCAATCTGGCAGTTAACTGGATCTACATTGTTTGCAATACACCATCTTCCAAAGACACCCCATTTGTTGGCATAACTTTATCTAGAGGAGAAAGTCCTAGCATTTAATGGTCTCAATAACCTCAGGTGAAAGCCCTGTGTCCCTCAGTTGGTTCCCCTCAGGGGCCAAAAATGAAGGTTTCCACATCTCCATCAAGGGATGAAATATTGTCCCCTGCACCTGAGACAAAAGGTCTCTCCTCTTCGGTATCTCCAACGGCGAGCCATCGAGGACAGATATTATCCAAGAACCATATTCCATTCAGCCAACATGGCGCTATCAGAAAGAGGCAAGTCCCTTGTTGGCGAAATTTGGCTAGAACTCCTGGGAGCACAGAAACCGGAGGAAACGCATACAGGTGCATTCCAGGCCACATATGCACATCACATCCAGACCCAGGGGAAGCTGGGTGACTCTGAAAGAAACAGAGTGGACATTGCGCTGCCCACTGGGGGGCAAAAGATTTGTTTGACTACCTCAGGTGGAGTTCTACTCCCCCGTCGGTATGCTCTGTCTGGACAGATATCTGGAGATATAAATCGCCTTGAGGGACAGGAACTTGTCCTGAGCCCAGAGCAGAATGCGCTGCACTAGCCTGCTAGACGTTGCAATGCAGGCCACGATTCATATTAGAGGCTACTGGAGTAATGTCCACCCGCACTAGGACATGGTAACCCCTTAACTGGTGGAGGAAGTACTTCGGGGCCAGAAATACAGCCATCAATTCGAGGCAATTGATGTGCCAATCGAGAAGATGAACTCATCATATCCCTTTGGACTGGACGGCCACCTAAGGCCGCTCCCCAGCCTGTACGGGAAGCGTCTGTTGTTGGCATCTTGCAACATCAACGCATATAGAGTGGAACCCAAGGTGAAGAATCGAGGTCTGAGCCACATAGAAAGGGAACGAAGCCGCAGCGCGTAACCCTTACCATAAACATGGATTTTAGAAAGGGCACAAAGCACTCAGCGCGTGCCCTTGCCCTTATTTGCCGTGGGGAATTGCTTAGACAAAACCTCTCGGCTCTGAGCCACAACTGAAACGTCTCATATGCAAGAGGCCCATAGGAATCACAGAGGACGCTGATGCCATGAAACTTAACATTTCTTGTTACTGTAGAACAGTGCAATCTTGGCCTAGCCTGACATTGTTCAGGGTGGTTAGAATGGACTCGACCCGAGCGGGAGACAATTGTGCCCATACGACCCCTAAATATGTCGTTCTCTGGGAAGGACAGAGAACACTTTCTTCTCGTTTAGTCTCAACCCTAGAGAAACTAGATGGGCTAGTATGACATCTGTGTTGTAACGCCATCTCGTGACTGTGCTAGTATTAGCCAGTCATCTATGTAATTCAAAATACGAATGCCCTGGAGTCACAATGGAGCCAGTGCTGCACCCATGCATTTTGTGTATGTGTGGCGGGGTAATAAGGCTAGGCCGAATGGAAGAACCTGATATTGGTAAGCTTTGCCCCTGAAAACGAACCTCAGGAACCTCCTGTGTTGTAGTAATATTTCTACGTGAAAATATGCGTCCTTTAGATCGATCGTGATGAACCAATCATGATGATGGATTGTGACTCGATCATCTTTATGGTTAACATCTTGAACTTGAGCGCTTTGACTGAATGGTTTAGGCCTTGACGATCTAAGATTGGACGCAGCCCCTCGTCCTTAGGGAACTAAGAAGTATCTGCTGTAATAACCTGACTCTCTCTCTAAGAGGGGGAAACATGCTCTATGGCCCCTTTCTTCAGAAGAGATTGCAGCTCATATGACAGTAAAGTCGCTTGGTGGGGAGTGCTGTCTCTTTAAGTGACTATGAGCTCCAGAGAAGAGATAGCTCGCAAGTGTCTCTTCAAACTGGAGCATCATTGTATAAATCACACGCCCTTGCACCCACGATAGTCGAATAAGTTGACATTGAAGGCACAAAGGCACACGAAAAATAAGGTTTTCCCCATGAACAAGTTAACGTCATGGAGGACCTATATATTTTACTTATATATACATATTATATATCATATAATTATATATATAATTATATATACACGCATATATATATATATATATATATATATATATATATATGTATGTATAAGGCCATTTCACTTATTAAATTCCTCAGAATCAATGCAGCCAATTACCAGACAAGTAAACACAGTCTGAATGAAAGGCTGTGCTTTAATCTTTCATAGATCAGTCTGATATGCCTGTAACACAGCCATTGTGTATGTACAGCCCGACTTGCTGTGAAATGCCTCTGATGATGCACCTCCAGGGGAGAGATAGCATGTAAGCATCTCTCCGATCTGAGGCAGCATCGTAAACGCGTGCCTTTGCACCTGCGCTAGTCGAGCGGGTCGACGTCACGGGTACAAAACACATTTATATTAGAAATGTTTGGGGTCTGCTTGTGTTTCACTGCATGAATGACTGCCCAGGGCAGTTCCCTTTCACTTTATCATCATGGGAAGAACACTCAAAGATGGACAAACTCATATTCCGTTCCATCCTCAGCCAGATCGCCACGCGAGCCCCACGATCACATTGTAGGTGCTACCCCTTTGAAATAAGCAAAGCGAACACAAAGCATTTCAACTGTGAACATTCACAATGCTCGCACTTGCCCTGTTACAACTCAAGGGCAGCATGCTCTTCCCCAAACAAACAAAACAATACTGGTGTGTGTCCGATTCGGAGATGGAATGCGGAGACACACACCGTTTGCTTTGTTCAGCCATGACTTTCTCTCAAATATATAATATATGTGTGTTCACAAGGGGAGAGAAAGTTCTGCGCTCTGCCTGTCAAATCTAACTCCTAACAAAGTGATGAAGGAAGGAGAGAGTTTGAGCAGAGCTGCTTCACACACACACACACACTTCACAGTATGGTATCTGAAGACAAAAGACCTGCCGATGCACCTGTGGCACATCTAATTATAGCCTCGCTTATGACGCATTCCAATGACGTCACGCAAGGCTATAAATATAGGTCAATTTCATTGACGTGGTTTTACACATATTCACAGCTGGTCACGACTAAAGATGTTCCCATAGCGCTGATCAAGCGCAGCTTGGAGTGTAGCCTTTGAAAGGGAACAAAGAAATGTAAATGTTCCTGAAGAAACAATAGAATGGCTGTGTTACGGCTGGTGGTGTAGAGATGAGGCAGATAACGGATTTCCACAAACATATAAGACTTTAATATAAACAAAGGCAGAGTACACCAAACTAGCGTCTGACAACAACGAGAACGGACAAGGAGTGAATGGGAACACAGGGTATAAATACAGATGACTAACAAAGGGAGCTAAACAAGGTGATGGGATGATTAACAAGACACAGGTGGATCAAATGAACTAATCAAAAGAACGGGGAAACTAGGTCACAGGGGAAGACAAACATGGGGCTCTGTAACAGTTCGCCCCCTCCCGAATAGGCGCGTCCTCGCGCCGTAACAGTCCAGAGGAGGGAGGGAAGGAGGGAGGGAAGGAGGGAGGGAGGGAGGGGGGGTTCTGGAGGAGGGCAGAGTACAAACAAAACAAAAGAAAAGAGTCCATAGAAAACAACAAAGACAGTCCAAGGGGGAGTGGAGGGTGGGAGGAGCCAGGGGGAAGCCAGGAGTAGGAGGAGCCAGATGTTACCCCAGAAGCCAGCCAGGACGAGGCCCCAGGGTAGAGTCGCAGGTGGGAGGAGCCATGGTGGAGTCGGCTTGGGGGCAGACGACACCCTGGGGACGACCAACAGAGATGCAGCTGGAGACCCAGGTGTAACTGAAGAGCCGACGAGCCCACGCGCAGCTGATGGTCCTGGAGACCGAGGAGGAGCCATGGCGACGAGCGTCCGAGGAGGAGGCGGACATCCAGAGGGCAGAGGCTGAGCCGGTGGGACCGAGGATGTAGGCGGAGCTGGAGGGAAGGAGGAGCCAGACAGAACCGTAGGTGCAGGCAGGTGGACGACTGACCAAGGCGGAGCCGGAAAGACGAGGGAGCCTGGAGAAGCCGTATGGCCGATGGTGTCCGGTGGAGCCGAGGGAGGGAGGAGCCAGGGTGACGCCGAAGTGTCGACGGGCCGAGGTGGAGGCTGGAAGTGGAGGCAGGGGATCCTCTTGAGTGGATGGAGCGGAGGAGCTGAAGATGCTCGACAACCCCACCTGGCATGTGGGAGATGTCGAGCAGCTGAAGGGCAGAGGTGATGGTGGGGCTGAGGAACTGGCTGTGAGACTGGGTGACGGAGGAGGCGGGAAAGGGAGGCTGGGTGGGCTGACAGGGAACTCAGGAGACGGAGAACTGGAGAACACTGGAGATTTCTCCTGAGCCTCCAGAGGACCATCATTAAAAACAGGAGAATCAGGGGAATGGGAAGTCACCTCTCCGAAAAAAAAAATCAATTAAATCAGCTGTAAAAATGTCTTTCTTACCGGCTCGCGCACCTGGTCAGACCCTTGCTGTGAGGTTGGCTCCGGGACGATGGTACTGTCCGATCCTTTCCTCGGTCCTGGCTCATCCATCGCGGTGGGCTGGCCTCCTCGGTCTGCGGTGGGCTCGTGAAATATCTCCGTTGTGACGTTCGTCGATGGTGACTGACTGGCTTCTGGCAGTGGAGTGGGGCTGGCGGCGAAGTCATCCTCCGCGGGGCAGATGGTAAACGGAGAGTTGTTGTTTACCAGCACCCACTTCTGAGGACTGCTCCCTGGGAGGCGTGCCCGGGACCGCTCGCTAAGGCTGGAGATGTAGAACACGCAGAGCGAGCGGTCTGGATAGTGTGTGAGGCACGCCAACTCCAAAAAATCCAGGGTGTGTGATTCCAGGGAGCGGTCCCTCTGCTCCAGGCACAAAAGGGCAACAGCAGGGTCCATGGTGTTGGAGAAAGGGGAAAAACAAACAAAAAGAAAATCGCCGCAAAAACTGCATTGGTCCGTTCTTCTGTTACGGCTGGTGGTGTAGAGATGAGGCAGATAACGGATTTCCACAAACATATAAGACTTTAATATAAACAAAGGCAGAGTACACCAAACTAGCATCTGACAACAACGAGAACGGACAAGGAGTGAATGGGAACACAGGGTATAAATACAGATGACTAACAAAGGGAGCTAAACAAGGTGATGGGATGATTAACAAGACACAGGTGGATCAAATGAACTAATCAACAGAACGGGGAAACTAGGTCACAGAGGAAGACAAACATGAGGCTCTGTAACAGGCTGTTGATATTTTTTAATTTTTCTTTCTTACAGTGTTTAATTATAGAATTGTGTTGTTGATGTGTGACGTGATTTCTAAGCAGTGAATGTATGTTACAATGTCAAAGAAAAATTTCCTCTCTGTGAAAACAGACTGGACAATAAAGTTCAATCAATCAATCAATTATGCGCATCCGTCAGTGATATAAACAGTATGTTTTTAAAACCAAAGATATTTATGGTTAGAATGCCTCTCGGATTGCATTTTCAATTCCACATATAATTTTACTACATTCATTGCAGGACATTTCATGAAAATGCAATTGTAAGTGTCTAAACTGTGAGTGTAAATGCAATTAAGAAAAATAATATTTAAATGGTCATTTTGCTACAATTTTAGCTTGAACATGTTAAACATATAGGCTTATAATCATTTCTGTAATACATTTTCATTTTAATTTTGAATTTTAAACATATAAAGCATTAAATAAAACAGGAAATAGCAAATGTGAATTTAAATTATCATTTTGCTCCAAACGTTGCACATATGGGTATGGAAAATGTAAACTTGAATACAGAAATGCATTGCCATTTTGCATATTACATTTCAAATTGAATATTGCTAACCAAATGCTTCCATAGGGTAGTGCATAAAGTGTGCCAGTTCTACGTGTGTGTGTGTGTTCCTCAAAGGATCCATCTGTTCTACTGTCACAGGGTGCAGCTAAGAAGAGTTGAGGCAAGGATCTAGATGGCTGCGGTATTTTTAAAATGAAAACTAAACACTCTGGAACTTGGAAGCACAGGAGAAATGCAGGAGCAGAGCAAACCAATCCATTGACAAGAATGGACAAATAACATCTGAAACTAAGGACTATATATACTGTAAAGGAAAAAACAGCAGCTGTGGTTGCCAGAACTTTACCATAAAAAATACTGTATAATTTAAAGGTTCATACCTGTTTATTTTACAGACTGTAAAAAAAAAAAAAAAAAAAAAAACAGCAGCTGTGGTTAAATTTACCATAAAAATATGGTAGCAACATTGTAGGTTTTACAGATTTAAACTTGCAGTAAAAATGTATTTAATTAACTGATATAATGTTAATTTACAAACCTATTGAAGTACTAATTTACCTTTGTAAACACTGACAACCACCAAACACAGTGGTGATGAGAGTCACATGACAAATCAAAGCTCATCACAAGCAGCTTTCCAAAAGCTGAGGAGGACAATACTAATATATAGAAGGTGCACACAGTGTCATTCACACAAACACTAAACACCATCATGGTAACACAACATGAAATTTAACAAATGCAATAAATATTAATTTAGCAAATTGTAACATAAAACCTTAATGTACATAACTGATTAGAAAAAACTAAGAGTTATTTCAGCGAAATTACATCAAATGTGAAGTGTCACACAGGGAATGTGGGAATGTCAATTTTTATGTTTTTTCACTGTAAATTATATGACTTGTTATTTTTCACTTCCAAAAACTGTAAATTTAACGGTATTTTACTGTAAAATTACATTACGGTTATTCACTGTATAAGTACGTAAACTTTCTGTAAACCAATTAACTGTTTTTCACCGTAGCATTTTTACAGTCTTTTATCGTTATGATACTAACCACTCAGGACACTTTCAGAAACCCAGGCAACCAAGGAAACAGGAACTAAACACAGGAAACGAGAAAACAGGAACAACAGAATGAAATGACTATCAATAGAAGAGACATATTTGTTCATATTGTCCAGCCCTATGTCCTCCTCAGATGCTCAAATTTAGTTTCTCTTCACCATCTTGCATTAAAAAACTAAAATCTAAGCAATACAAGAATAATGTTGGTTATTTGAGCAATGGCTGGGCCTCACTCTATCTTATCTTTTTTTAACTCCAGTCACTATCCTGCTTTCCTGCCGTGAGTTTTGTGGTTTGGACGTGACACAAATGCTCCGCTCTCACTCTGCTGCCAGTTAATTTGACAGATGAACTTGTGCCTCAACTTTTGTCGTTACACATATAATAAGACTTTACAGTTTTATGTCGCCATCTTTGATAGTACTTTGGTCACTGTCATATGGTCATAGATTTGCATGTTCATTCAAATAGTATTTGAGACGCTATTGTAAGCTGCTGTGTGCACAGGAAATTTCAAGAATACACACTGAAAGTGTGAACATAGCCATGTGAGTGGCCATTCATAAAACTGGTAAACAAAAAACAGAATTCTTCTGAAATTGGATTTATCAATGATTCAGTAAAAACAAGGCAGAAAATTTGAATTTGTCATTTGAATTTTTTCGTACATGAGCACAAACTGAAATGTCTATGTATTGAGTAATGGCCTGGTGACATTTTTATTCAGGGTAGGGAGCCTACTGTAATGCTCTATGACCACATCACATCCCTTCAGACCACATCAGAGGACCCATGGATATGGAAGCACTGTCATGGAAGTCCAGAGACCTGCCCTCTCTCCGCTGGTGTCCAGAGTCACAGTCCTGATAGAGAAAAGAGCAAAATCAGCTGTGTGAATCCCTGTTAAATATCACTGAACAAACATGAAACAAAGGAAAGTCTCCAGCAGAGTACAGCAAAAACAGTATTTTAGCAGCTTACAAACAACACTGAAGTTGAAGTTTTAAAAAATGTAACCGTCATTTTTATATATTTAAAGTGATCAATTACATTTATTATCAATTACTCAAAAAACATTATCATTTTGAGAGGTTTGTAATCTCACCGTTAAGCAGCGATTGCTTGACAGAGGGCAAAGGTGAACAGCACAGTGCAGGTAAAGCTTAGTGGAGTTTGCAGTGAAGATATACATCCCAAAAGAGAAACGGCTGGATGTCGAGACGCCGTTCTGCAGCAGCTTCAGTGTGTCATCATTTGGATTGGGACACCTGACAATATCAATAATGATGATGAACTAATCAAATTATTTTCTTTGTTTCCATTGTACAAAAATGAAATCCTAAGCTTTTGTCCTGAAACACTGAGAGATAAGTTCCTCAGGCAATCCTAAAAAAGCACTGCTTTACTCTGAAACGATGAGATCCCAGCGGAGGCGGTAATCAGGATCATTCACAGGTGTAGCCCAACACGTGTCCATCACCAGGGCAAACTGGCGGCTGTCGACCCCCTCAACACGAACTTCCACATGCATCTCCTGGTCGAGCTCTGCATCCACTGCACCAGTGAAGGGCCGGGTAAACTCATCATCCTGATATGGAATCATCCGGACACGATATCTGCCTTCACCAGCGGGAAGAGTCTTGTGCACAATGCTGATGAAAAAGGGAAAATTTTGAAAAATTCTGTTTTAAGAGAATACAGAATACCATATACACTGTATTGCCAAAAGTATTGGGACACCCCTCCAAATCGTTGAATTCAAGTGTTACAATCACTTCCATGGCCACAGATGTATAAAATCAAGCATCTAGGCATACAGACTGCTTCTACAAACATTTGTGAAAGAATGGGTCGCTCTCAGGAGCTCAGTGAATTCAAGCTTGGCATAGGTTGCCACCTGTCCATTCGTGAAATTTCCTCACTACTAAATATTCCACCGTCAACTGTTAGCATTATCATAACAAAGTGGAAGCAATTGGGAACAACAGCAGCTCATCTATCACAGAGCGGAGTCAGCGCATGCTTGAGCTCACAGTGTACAGAAATCCCCAACTTTCTGCAGAGTCAATAGCTACAGACCTCCAAATTTCATGTGGCTTTCATATTAGCTCAAGCACAGTGCATAGAGAGCTTCATGGAATGGGTTTCCATGGGCGAGCAGCTGCATCCAAGCCTTACATCACCAAGTGCAATGCAAAGCGTCGGATGCAGTGGTATAAAGCGCGCCGCCACTGGACTCTAGAGCAGTGGAGACGTGTTCTCTGGAGTGACAAATCATGCTTCTCTGTCTGGCAATCTGATGGACGAGTCTGGGTTTGGCGGTTGCCAGGAGAATGGTACTTGCCTGACTGCATTGTGCCAAGTGTAAAATTTGGTGGAGGGAGATTATGGTGTGGGGTTGTTTTTCAGGGGTTGGGCTTGAACCCTTAGTTCCAGTGAAAGGAACTCTTAATGCTTCAGCATACCAAGACATTTTGGACAATTTCATGCTCCAAACTTTGCCTGAAGTCAGAATTTGTATTTGACTCTCACCTCTCCAGTGGGTTGATTTCCACATTCATGGAAAGCATTTGTGTTTGAGGATAAACACAGCTGAAAGAAAGCTTCAGGATTTTCTCTGACCTCGGTGTCCCCAGAATAAAGTTATCATAGATGAAGTGGATGCCGTTAGCCTGTGGACAACACATATAACATTTTGTAATTTAGCCTAAATTGAATTCATGGTATTAAAATATATATATAAATGTCATAGTTTAAGTGAAATAACAGAGGGTGACAATAATGGTGAAGAATGCGGGCAAAAGTTCAAGTCTCTTTTGTGGCATAGTGTTGTGTTTCCTTCCCTGCTGAATCTCTCTGAGACTTTGAGAAGTCTTTAGTGAGGTCTGTTTGGGTCCTTCCTTTGGTTGTTACAGACTGATTCTTCAGTGCCCTTACAGACCTCCATACAGACTTCTCAAAGTCTCCCCAAGTGGTCAAATTGGTCAAATCAATTTCTGCTGGTTCTACCAGGTTCTACAAATCTGTGGATGATGTATCTGAATAGATATACATAGTTAAACCTACCATAAGATTTGTACCACAGATGTGTTCATCATTATCATAATGGAATTCCACTCTGCCATTCCGGACCGTTCCTTTGCAGCTGGGATCATTGAGGTGTAAGACATCAGCTGGAAAACCAGCCTCAAAGAGCTGACAGCGAGACACAGACATGGAGCCAGAGCTGCTTTCACAGGTTTCTGAGAGAGAGAGAGAGAGAGAGAGAGAGAGAGAGAAAAGATAATTAATGACTGAAAAACAAAATGAACCAAAAAAAAAAAAAAGTACAATTGTGGAATTATACCAACCAAAAGAGTCAGAATGTGGTTGTGGTATTTTACATAAACAGCCGTAAACACCGTTTTTCATCCCACATCTTTCATTCTCAGAGCAGTGGAGCTCAGAACAAGGATCTCTCATAGCTAAGAGAAGCACAGATAGATGAAATATTCTGTCTTGTTTACAAATCTAATTAACTTGATATTGTACACTGAATATTGTTGGCTGTTACACTGTTACTGTACATTATCAAAGCCATAGATAAATATTCTTAGACTTCATGACTGATTATTGCTCTTGGTCTCTCAAGATAACATTTTTTTTTTTTCTAGTGTTCTAATTTTTTTCTTGCATCTGGAAAAAAAAGTAATATAACAAAAAAAAAAAAAAAAAACATTTTTTACACACATACACAAAGGGCATATGTGATTATATTTACCTGCACAGTATGCCATTTTGCAACCAGTTGGGCTCACAAACTCATAGACATAATAATTTCCTGGACAGGCTTTGACTTTAATGGGATTGGATTGGAAAAGGCAGCAGTTATTGCTCCAGTGACCGCAGACATCTCGAGTGACCACTCCATCCTCGACTGTTGGATGTCCTCCGTTCAGCCACAGTGGAACATGAGTGCCACAACTATACTGATCAACACATGTGTCTGGCATCTGAACGCTCTGACCCTGAATGAAGAGACGATACCAGCCGTTCCAGCTGACCCCAGTGTCACACATTAACTGAGAGGAATGTTGATTGTTGGTGGCTCTCCATGGATCATCCAGGACATAGTAGTTGTAGCAGGGGTCAACAGGGGGAGCTGTTGTTATGGTAATCTTTAGAAAAATACATTGATGAATGATGTTACATACTTATTTGTACAGTTGTAGTAGTTGTCATATGAAATTGTAATCTCTAGAGCTCTCTTTACTTAAGCTCCCTGTTATTTTTGTTTTAAAATGCCCCTATTATACTTTTTCAAATATTATCTTTCATGCAGTGTATAATATAGCTTTATGTGAATGTAAAAGGTCTGCAAAGTTTTAAAGATCAAAGTGTACAACAAATAAAGTTGTCTCCTAAAAGAAAGAATCAATTCTGAACTGTCAAAACAAGTTGTCAGCAATTCCAGTCACACTTCCTGTTACATACCTACAAAACAATGTAACAAATTTGCATAATGCCAACCTGTGGTCTTCACTGGCAGCCTGTGAATGTCTACTTTACCCTGACCTTAAAGTCCCTGTAAAATCAATTCTGAGAATTCTTTCTAAACACTTTATAAATGTTACAAATGTATTGCTGAAACACATTACAAAGACTGTGTAATGCTTAATTGTGAAGTTAAACAGTTTTTCACCAAGTCTCTGCTCAGGATTTTTTGGGCGGAGCTAAAACGGGGGTCTGATGACACACTTGGACGCTCGAGCATAGCCCCTCCCCTAACACTATATAACTGTCGATGACGCACCGAGCGAGGCGCCGCCTCTTACTCTACAGCGGTTCACTCGCTCAATCTCGAGTGTCATTACAGTTATACAGCCCTTTGCACATTTAGCTACTAATGCCTACGTCACGCAAATGCATATTACATGGTTGTTATAATCAGTGTTGGGGAAGCTACTCTGAAACTGTAGTTTGACAAGCTACAAGCTACTCATGAATTAAAGTAGTTAAACTACAGTCAAGCTACCCTTTTGAAAAAGTAGTTAGCTACACTACAAGTTACTATCAAAAAGTAGCTAGCTACATTGAAACTACTTTTTTTTTAAATGACATAGCATATTACAAATAACTGGATAACTGTTAATGAAGAATGTTTAAGTAAGATGTTTGGGGTTTAAACAAAGCAATGCACTACAATTATGATTTCAAAGCATAGTGTTTTATTTTGTAAACTATATAAAAAAATACAATACTCAAATGTATATAGGCTACTCAAATGTCAATACTCCTATATCTCACACTGACTCTCTTTGCACGCTTTATATATATTAAAATTCTGAATGTATTATAAATTTTGTTTTTCATGCGAGAGGAACGACGACCAATTGCACTCTGCAGTTTCAGAAGTGATTAATAGCCTACACAGAAATGCAGGATTCACGCTCAAAATTGGTACCATAACCATAACACGGGACAAAAATGTGCAATAATAAAAATACGCATAAATGCAGACTGGAAAAATATTAGAATTTTGTATCAATATTTTTGAAATTCTATTCCAATTATTTGTAAAATTAAATAACATCTTAAATGTCTCTACGCGAATCATGCGCATCTCGCGTAAACATTCTTATACCCGAGCATCCGATTTTATTAGATCAGCGCACTAAGCTATGTTGTTGTTTTCTATTCAGTTGACGGATGCTTTGCCAATGCAATGACTCAAAACACTGCGTTAGTGATCTTATGTTCATTATAAAACTGGCGGGACAGATTATACTATGGCGGGTCACCACTGTAATAAAATAGTTTGCATACATTTGATATAGACTGCAATAAAGCAGAATAATCCATTTAAAAAGGCTATTATTCACCTGTATGTGCTTGAAGTCTCCGTCACAGACAGCGTTTTAATCATGTTTATAACCTTTACTAATCGATTCGTGCAGTGTGAACCCACTCCTGTCCTTTACATAATCATCAGGCGATCTCTTCTCGATGAACTGCTGACGAACTTATAAAGCCGCAAGATGCGTTATATAACAATAGATGGCAGTAATGCACGATTTTAGTTCGTGATCTGAAGACGCTGTGCTGCTTCATGAATGAGCTCGTCAGAACGCAACACAAAACGGAATGTAGCTTGTAACTTTTGGTCGCGCTACAACGCTACTTGCTGGAAAATGTAGTTAACTACTGGAAAAGCTACTCTGTTTTAAAAGTAGCTGAACTACATACAAGCTACTGAAAAATGTAGTTAAACTAGTAGCGCCGCTACATGTAGTTAACTACTCCCCAACACTGGTTACAATATACAATATTCCCGGCCTTCATCCTCCCGTCTCGCGGCGCCGAAATTTGTCGACTCGACAACAGTCGGCAGTACGTGCCCACCAATGAGTGTAAGTTGGCGAGTTTGCTTATGTTATAATTAGTAGGTAGTCCACAGTAACTCTACTAAAATTTGCAACCCTCTAAATGATTATTTTTATATGCATCAGTATTTGACTCATTAGACTCAAGTCAGTTGAGACGGCAACTCTTGCGAGTGGGCGTGGTTTCAGCGCCGACAGCGGACATACCCCCAGGGTTTGAGAGCAGAGAGCGCTGCCTATTTTTTCGAGATTTTTCGAGAACTTATTTCATTTACTTGCAGATTTTTTTAATCATTCAAATTTGGCTGAGTGGTTAATAACACATTTTTCTGCGGTGTGACAAACTCAGAACACATACTTTAAAATGACTTTACAGGGACTTTAAACACTGTAGCTGAGACTGGAAGAGTTTGGTTTGTGTTGTTCATGTCCCATTTTCAGCGCTGCACATCCACTTTGATTCATTTCAAAAAGGACTCACACTGGAATTGATATGGAATAACGTAACCTCGGTTCCCTGAGATATGGAACGAGTACTGCGTATGGGGAAAGGTTTTTCCCCGTTACCGAAGCCGCAGCCTCGTGGCACGGCATGTAACGCAGTACTCGTTCCGTATCTCAGGGAAACGAGGTTACGTTAGTAACCGAGTACGTTCCCTTTCGATACTTCACTCGTACTGCGTATGGGGAATGAATTCAACCGCGCCGTGCCACGGCAGGGAACGACTGGACTTGTCTTGGACACTGCGAGGGAACCAGAGGATAAGTGAGAAGGCCGGAGCCGTCGAACCCTCATTACACTGCCAAAAGGGGAGTTAACTCCCAGAGTGGCATGAAGCGGAGCTCGATAGAGGCCGCTGGATCATACCAAGAGGACCAGAGCTTGTAAGGTCGGGATGTCCAAATGATAAAATCTGACAAAAGTGGACGGCGAGGACCAGCCGGCCGCCTCACAGATGTCTTTAATCGAAACTCCACTAGACCAGGCCCAAGAGGAAGCCATTCCTCTAGTGGAGTGGACTCTAACTCCTATGGGGCAGTTGAGGCCCATAGAGGAGTAACAAAGAGTAATAGCGTCGACTATCCAACGCGCAAGACGTTGCTTTGAGACCGAAGACCCTTTGGTGCGGCCACCAAAGCAGATAAAGAGCTGATCGGATTGCCGGAAAGGCTGTGATCGCTCAACGTAGGTCCTTAATGCCCTGAGGGGGCAGAACAATTCCAGCTCTCGCTCGTCCGACGAGGGAGGAAGCGCTGAGAGGGAAATGACCTGTGCTCTGAATGGAGTCGAGAGCACCTTAGGGACGTAGCCATGCCTAGGTTTCAAAACGACCTTGGAGTCGTTGGGCCCGAACTCAAGGCATGCAGGGCTCACGGAGAGGGCCTGCAAGTCACCAACATGCTTAACCGATGCTAGTGCAAGTAGCAGAGCGGTTTTGAGCGTCAGGGGCCTGAGGTCAGCTGAACACAGTGGCTCAAAGGGAGGCCCTTTGAGAGCTCTGAGGACCAAAGAGAGGTCCCAGGTGGGAACGGTGAGAGGACGAGGTGGATTCAATCGCCTAGAACCTCTAAAGAAATGCACCACAAGGTTGTTTCGTCCCACTGACTGGCCAGCGATAGGAGCGTGAAACGCTGCAATGGCTGCATCGTAAACTTTGAGCGTTGAAGGGGTGCGACCCAGTTCTAAATGCTCCTGGAGGAAAGACAGTATCGGAGATACATCACACTCCACTGGGTCTATGTTGCGTGCAGAACACCAGCCAACAAAGACCGACCATTTCTGGGCGTAGAGGCGTCTCATGGACGGAGCTCTCGCCTGAGAGATGGTATTCAGCTTGTCCCCGGGGAGGTTAGCAGGCTCCCATTGAGGGACCAGAGGTGCAGAGCCTAGAGTTCTGGCTGGGGATGCCAAATCGTCCTGTTCGCCTGAGAGAGGAGGTCCCGTCTCAGGGGGATCGGCCACGGAGCTTTCGTGGAAAGCCTGAACAGCTCTGAGGACCAAACTTGGCTCCTCTAGAGCAGGGCCACCAGGAGGACTCTGTGCTTGTCTTCCCTGATTCGTCTGATGATCTGCGAGATCAGAGCAATCTGGGGAAAAGCGTAAAGGAGGGTGCTGGGCCAGACGTGAGCCAGTGCATCGTCCTCCTTCGAGAAATAAATTGGGCAGTGAGAGTTGTCTTCTGAGGCGAAGAGGTCTACCTCTGCCTTCCCGAAGAACTCCCAGATCGTGAGAACCATCTGGGGGTAGAGCATCCACTCGTCTGAGGGGACATTGCTCCGAGATAGCATATCTGCTCCCAAGTTCTTTCTCCCGGGTATGTGAGTCACTCTGAGTGACTGAAACCTCGGTAATGCCCATTCCAGAAGACGCTTCGCCAGAGTGCATAAGCAGCTGGACGAAAGACCGCCCTGGTGATTTATGTATGACACCACTGTCATGCTGTCCAACTGGACGTAAGACGTGGCGTCCCGTCAGGTGTGCCTAAAATGCGTGAAGGGCTCGAATCACTGCCAACATCGAGGCAGTTGATGTGCAGATGGCTTTCTTCGTGAGACCACGAGCCGAAGGCCGGTCTGCCCTTGCAAAGAGCACCCCAACCTGTGTTGGATGCATCTGTTGAGAGCACCATCCTTCTGGACACCGCCTGTAGGGGTACACCTTGACTGAACCATACAGGGTTCATCCAGGGTTTCAGAGCTGTCAAACAGGCCTGATTGACCCCGAGACACAGGCAGCCACGCCGTCAGGCGTGAGGAGGGACCCGGAACTTCAACCAGTATTGCAGAGGCCGCATCCGAAGAAGGCCGAGCTGCAGAGCCGGGAAGGTGGAAGCCATCAGCCGAGATAATTGAGAAACCGGATTCCCAACTGTGGGGAAAGCGCCGCGTTCATGCGTTTGGTAAAAGTGCGAGGAGCTAGGGACAGCCCGAATGGAAGGACTGTATATTGGTAAACCACACCCTCGAATGTGAATCTCAAGAATCGCCTGTGATGGGTGGCTATCTGGATGTGAAAGTATTCATCTTTCAGGTCCAGCAAGCAGAATCAGTCCCCGGGGCAAACCTGTGCGAGGATCTGCTTCAGCGTTAACATCTTGAACTTCCGTCTCATGAGGGAAAGGTTCAGGAGTCTGAGGTCTAAGATGAGTCTGAGACCGCCTTCACTCTAGGCAATGAGGAAGTAATGGCTGTAATCGCTCTCTGAGGGGGAGACTATTTCTATAGGCCCCTTCTCTAACAGAGACATCACTTCGGCTTGGAGGACGTGAGTGTCGTCCGTGTTTACTGAAGTGGGAAGCACCCCGCCAAAACGCAGGGGTCTGCGAGCAAACTGGAGCGAGTAGCCTTGAGATATTATCCCTTGAACCCACTTGATACTCCGGGGATGGCCGTGTGACAAGGGGTTGAATGGCGCCGGGTGGCGGGCCGCTGGGAGGGGGCCCGCACACCGGCTAGTTTTTAGAAATGCTCACGCATCCTCATGAACGTGGCTTGCGGGGTGAAATCGGCAAATGACATACTGAGAAACTCAGCAAACAGATATATGCTTTTTGAAAAAATATACATCATGAGTCCCACCTGAGTCAGAGGAGAGCATCAAGATATATTCAGCCGAGCGGTGTCAGAAGTGAGACTGCTCTTCCTCAATGAACATGGCTTGCAGGGCAGAGCCAGCAAGTCACATGAACAGAGGTCCAGCATAATGAGCATGTTAGTTCCACCAAGCATGAGTGAGCATTGAGCTCGCTTTCAGTGAGCGCATACATCCTCATGAACGTGGCTTGCAGGGGCAGGGCCGGCAAACGACACGCAGAGAGACTGGAATAAATATGCTACATTGACTGATATACTGAATATATATATAACATAGGTCTCACCTGAGAGTGTTGTTATATTTCTCAAAGAACGCGGTTTGCCGGGCAGAACCGGCAAGCAACGCGCCGAGAAATTCAGCAAACTCGGCAGCAATACACTGTATCAACTGAAATATATATATAACATATGTCTCACCCGAGACAGGGGGAGAGCGACATGTTATATTTCTCAATGAATGCTGCTTGCGGGGCGGAACTGGCAAGCAACGCATAGAGAAACTCAGCGCAAACAACAGAATCAGCTCCATTAATAGAGTATAAAAACATGTTTCTCGCCCGAGTCGGGGGAGAACGTCACGTCATATTTCTCAATCGACGCGGCTTGCGGGGCGGAACTGGCGAGCGACGCGCATTGAGATAAGGAAAAATACACTCACACAAATAGAAAATGTATCATGAGTCTCGCCTAAGTCAGGGGAGAGCATCATGTCAAATTCAGCTGAGAGATTCAGATAACTTCTGCAAAAATCTGCTATATAAACTGAATGTATATAACATGGGTGTCACCCAAGAGAGGGGAGAGTGATGTTATATTTCTCAATAAACGCGACTCGCGGGCAGAACCGGCGAGCAACGCGTAAAGACTCAGTGCAAACAGCAGAAATATGCTCCATTAAATTAAGCATATAACATGTTTCTCACCCAAGCTAGGGAAGAAAGGCATGTCATATTTCTGAACTAACACGGCTCGCGGGTGAGGGACCGGCGAGCGACGCGCATTGAGATAAGGAGAAATACACTCACTCAGATAGAAAATGTATCATGAGTCTCGTCATCATGTCAAATTCAGCTAAGAGTGAGCTCGCTCTCATGCTCCCAAGTGAGAGCACGTATCCTCAACGAACGCGGTTTGCGGGGGAGGACCTGGCAAATGACGCGTTCGGAGAGACGGCGTTTGAAGCAAATGGCAGCGAGAAAGTAGAAAAATAAGCTCTGTTCTCACCTGACAGAAGACGGCAGGGGATGAGCTGAATGCTCTCAGATGCTGAAGGCGGCACGAGGGCGGAGCGGTGAACAGCTGCAAGAGAGCGAAGATCCATGGAGCGAGGGGCTTTGCATGTGCCACAGCTGTGGTGCGGCATTGAGGCAACGCCGCCGCTGTGAAAACGGCGATTGTAGCTCTTTTAGAGCGGCGAGAGCCACTGGGAAAGCTCTTTTAGGAAGCGGTGTTAAGCCGCGGGAAATGCTCTTTAAACGGCGCCGGATGGCGGCAGGAGACGCGCTGAGAGGTGGCCGGAAGTGGGAAGCGGACGGCTCGAGAGCGCCGCCCGAGGCAGCAGTGTGCGAGGGCGCCGGCGCTGTCTTCGTTCAGCGGTCTCAGCTCAGTCCGCAGCGGGATCCTCTTCGACAGTGGTGAGAACTTCTCCCAGGCGAGCTTCTTCCAGGCGGCAAAGGCTTCAGCCGGAAATCAGCGAAGAGCGATATGAAGTCGTCGCTGAAGGAGAGAGAACTGAAATCCTATGGCGAAGCGCCTGCTTATATAGCTACCCCGCCCATTTCGGCGGGAATATTCGCAGGCTTTGTCGCCATAGGCCGCGCAGCTATGCCGCGCTGTCATTGGTTCAACAACTTGTCTATGAATGAACCAATGACGAAGCAGTTACACTGCGCTATTGAAAAAGGCTTCAGTAACGGGGAACGTCATTGTTTCTTTTCGTATTACTGACATCAAGTGCTGAGGAAGATCCAGAGCTGAAAATCAGATATGGTAAATGGCATTTCGTTTCTGACGCACTACAAGTGGTAGACCAATCACAACAGACTGGACTGTCTAACCACTCACAGCAGAGCAGGCTTGCGGAAAGGAGGAGATTAGAGAGACTGAATCATTAAATAAACCATTTTCAGACTCTTTGAGAAACCAGGTGATGTGAAATATAAATTATGAGAAAATTAAAGTGTTTTTTTTTTCCTTGGATGCATGAAAACCTATTGTAAGAGACACCACAACTAAATTAAAAACCTTTAAAATAACACAAAAGGGGCACTTTAAGTAAATGTGGTGCTTTCTTTGAGCCAAATCAGCAGCGGAAGTACTATTTTACCTTTTATCTGTGTACATACCTGCTATTAAGTAAGGTTTGCTATGATTTTTTTTACACCCTTGTGTAATGGGAGTCAAGACAATACTTTACCAGTGGTTATGATTGGTGGAGTAATGGATTGTATGGATGGGATTGTCTCTGTTGTTGTAGACGCTGATGGGATGGACTGACTTGAGGCTTCTGGTATTAGGAAAAGTTTATATCAACATCAAAAAAATTTCAAAATAAATTACTGAAAAGCATATGAGTAAATGCTTTCTTACCTACACAGTAAGCTCCGCAAAATATTGGTTTGACAAACTCATAAACATAGTAATTTCCTGGACAGGCTTTGACTCTTATAGCGTGGGAAGCATAAGTACAGCAGCCATTCCATGAGGAGACACAGACCTGACGAGTGACCACTCCATCTTTCAGCTGTGGGTGAGATCCGTTGAGCCACAGTGGGTCACTAGTGCCACATGTGTACTGATTAACACATGATTCTGGCATCTGAGCATTTTGACCATTGTAGAACAGCCTGTACCAGCCATTCCACTCCACATTAGAATCACACATGCCCAAGTTATAATGGTCAGTGGCTCTCCAAGGCTCATCCAGACTGGTATAGTTGTAGCAGGGGTCGACACTTGGGATGGAGACAGGTACTGTTGATGAAAAAATAGAAAGAGAGCATTATATAGTGAAGATTAAGTGCATCCAAGTAGAAGGAAAACTTTAAAAGGTCTGCACAGCTAATCATGTGAAAATCTACAGTACAATTCATGATAATCATGTCAAATATAAAGATGAATGTATGTACCTGCACAATATACAGGAGCTGGGATTGATAGAGTTGGCCTGGTAAACTTGTAGACATAATAATTTCCAGGACAAGCTTTAACTTGGATTGGATCAGATCTGTAGCGACTGCACTGATCATTACGGGAGCCGTAAATTTCACGAGTAACAACTCCATCTTCTAGTCGAGGATGAGAGTCACCAATCCACAGAGAACTATAACCTCCACATGACATGTAAGACACACACCATTCAGGCATCTGAGCACTTGATCCATTAATGAAGAGTCGATACCAGCCATCCCATTCTACAAGAGTGTCATCATGTCTATTTACATATCCATTCGTATACCAGTAAATGATTATGCTTCTCCAGTAGTTGTCGAGTATGCTGTAGTTTTTGCACGGGTCATAATCTGTGTTAGTGACAGATCAAAACAAGGAACTTTGTGAGGCCTAAATTGATCTATAGTAATAATCATAGAGAATTTTAGCCATTTGTACTGTACATGACATGACTCTGTAGTATGATATGAGATACATACAATGTACCATTTTAATCTGTAATGCAGAATCATTACCAAAAAAAACAGCAAATTATGGATATTTTTAATATTTTAATTCATATATAGTGATATACTCAGTCAGTTCTCATCCAATACAGTGAGTGCAGTCAAATCAATAATATTTTTGAATATTATATATTAAATTATATATACTGTATACAACTTACTCAAGGTGATACTGGATCCAGTGATTATATCTGGACTCACAGTGGAAACCGGTTGTGAAATGGTGCTGATATCTAAAAAGAAGAAAGTTCAAAACATAACCGAAATCATTTTTAAAAGGTTTTAAAGTCTTTGTTAATAAGGAGGAAAAGGCACAGTACCTGTACAATATCCAACACATCCAAATGGTGGACTCACAAGTTCATAGACATAGTAATTGCCAGGACAAGCTTTGACTCTGATGGGGTTTGAATTGTATTCACAGCAGTCTCCCAAATGATAACTACCACAGACCTCCCTGATCACCACCCCATCCTCTATTTGAGGGTGAGGATCAGTGAGCCACAGATTGATGTATGTGTTACAGGTGAATGAACTAACACAGGTCTCTGACATCCGGATGTCCATTCTGTAGTAGAAAAGCCGATACCAGCCATTCCAGGAGAAAGATTCATCACAAATGTTATTTCCACTTTCATTGTTGGCTCTCCAGGGACGATCCAGAGACTCATAGTTGTAACAGGGATCACTGCTGATGCTTTGGAAAGCAACTGTCATGGACGAAAGAGATCTTTGTAAAATACTGTTAAAAAGTTTTTTTATATGTATTTATATGAAAGACAATATAGTTTTAGCCCTGACTACAGAGACACTGATGGGTCATTTCATTATTTTGAGTAATCATATCCTAACCAGTGATTTGCAGTAAAGCCCAAAATAAAGAGAGAAACATAGAAAAGAAAAATGTGCCATGAATGGATCTGTATATGCAGAGCCCTGCAAGGAATGGGTAACACAATTTACTAAAAGTGAAAAAAAACAAAAACCTGAGCCTTATTTCCCTCTTGTCAGCTCTGAAGCATCATGTCTCATAAAACATTCAAAAATGTAAATGTTTGGGAGAAAGAGAAGAGCAGACATATGGATAGATCTGAAAAAGAACACAAAAGATAGCTCTATTCGGTACGGTTTTCTGTGCACACACACCCGAAGCGCAGCCGCGCACACAGAAAGTCGCCTCTTAGACAGCTTCCAAGTACTGATTTGAGCTCTCTTTCACATATTTTCATGGCTGAACGGACAAATACACACAACATTATGTCAAAATGTCCATTCTGGAGACATTCGGTTATGTCTTAAGAAAACGTAAACAGTTATATCGGATGTGCATCAGTGTATTGAAGATCCTGGCATTCGGTCTTAAAGTGACAGCAGCATAATAAACTTGCTGCCATCTGTACCCTTAATATTAATCAAACAACAAAAGACAGAGAAAATCACTCACTGCTCTTAAAGGGGCTGTTTACACGACACCATTTTCAACTAAAAACAGAAAACTTTTAATGCTTTTTGGCCATTCGTTCATATTACAATAGCGTTTTGGTGGCCTGAAAACGCAAACTTTTGGAAACAGATTTCAAAGAGCAAGTTTTTGAAAACGGTCTCCATGTAAACAACAAATCTGTGAAAACAATTACGTCATGCACATGAGTATTAAATGTTCAGCCTATAGTGTTTCATCACCATCTAATGGCTTGGCAGGAGAATACAGTATTTTTAGTCATTTTCACGGATTCGTATGAATAGTGATCATTTTGACAATGATGTAGTCTGTACGCGGAAAACTCAAAGCAAAAACTTCTCCGTTTTAGGCATATCATTGTCGTGTAAATGTACCCTAATTATTAATTATATTTAATTTATACAAATAAATATGTATGTTTGAAAAAAAAAAATGTTGTTGGCAAATTATTAAAAAGAATGCATATATCATTCATTGAAAAGAAGACCATGTGTATGACTAAAACTAAATCAGAATTTACTGTCAAAATCAACAGTTAGAATAACAGAGTTAGGAAAGTGTTAGAGATGGGTAGGTGGGAGAGAACAACATAGTAGCCAACAGAATGGCTGATGGAATGCAAACCACTGATTATAACTCAAGCTTAATTTCATTACACAATCCACAATAACAGATGTAAAATGATCTAAAAAGTATGACAATTATTCTTGATACCAACATTCAACAAGCTCATGATATCATCACAAAAACCCCAGAGTAAAAGAATTAAGACCTGTTCACACCAAGGACAATAACGTACTTGGTTACTAACGTAAACTCGGTTCCCTGAGATACGTAACGAGTACTGCGTATGGGGAAAGGTCTCCTTTATCCCTGTTACTGAAGCCTTTTTCAATAACGCAGTGTAACTGCATCATCATTGGTTCACTCATAGACAAGTTGTTGAACCAATGAATGGCGCGGCATAGCTGCGCGGCCTATGGCGACAAAGCACGTGAATATTCCCGCCGAAATGGGCAGGGTTTAGGGCTATATAAGCAGCCGTTTCGCCATAGGATTTCAGGTCATCCGACTGAAGCGGCGACACTGAAGCCGCAGCCTCGTGGCACGGCAAGTATCGCAGTACTCGTTCCGTATCGCAGTTACGTTAGTAACCGAGTACGTTCCCTTTCGATACTTCACTCGTACTGCGTATGGGGAACGAATTCAACCGCGCCGTGCCACGGCAGGGAACGACTGGACTTGTCTTGGGCACCGATAGGGAACCAGTGGACAAGTGAGAAGGCCGAAGCCGTCGAACCCATGTTACACTTGCTCTCGCGTGAGAAATGGTATTTAGCACGTCCCCTGGGAGGTTAGCAGGCTCCCATCGAGGGACCAGAGGTGCAGAGCCCAAAGTTCTGGCTGAGGATGCCAGATCTTCCCGTTCGCCTGAGAGAGGAGGTCCCCTCTCAGGGGAATTGGCCACGGGGCTTTCGTGGAAAGCCTGAACAGCTCCGAGGACCAAACTTGGCTCCTCCAGAGCGGGGCCACCAGGAGGACTCTGTGTTTGTCTTCCCTGATTCGCCTGATGACTTGAGGGATCAGAGCGATCGGGGGAAAAGCGTACAGGAGAGCGCTGGGCCAGACGTGGGCCAGCACATCTACCTCCTTCGAAAAATAAATTTGGCAGTGAGAGTTGTCTTTTGAGGCGAAGAGGTCTATCTTTGCCTTTCTGAAGAACTCCCAGATTCTGAGAACCGCCTGGGGGTGGAGCATCCACTCGTCTGAGGGGACATTGCTCCGAGATAGCATGTCTGCTCCCAAATTCATCCTCCCGGGTATATGAGTCGCCTTGAGCGACTGAAACCTCGGTAATGCCCATTCCAACAGATGTTTCGCCAGAGCGCATAAGCGGCTGGACGAAAGACCGCCCTGGTGATTTATGTATGACACCACTGTCATGCTGTCCGACTGGACTAAGACGTGGCGTCCTGTCAGATGTGCTTGAAACGCCTGAAGGGCTCAGATCACTGCCAGCATCTCGAGGCAGTTGATGTGCAGATGGCTCTCCTCGTGAGACCACAAGCTGAAGGGCGGCCTGCCCTCGCAAAGAGTGCCCCAACCCGCGTTGGACGCGTCTGTCGAGAGCACCGTCCTTCTGGACACCGCCTGTAGGGGTACTCCTTGACTGAACCACGTAGGGTTCGTCCAGGGTTTCAGAGCTGTCAAACAGGCTCGATTGACCCCTGAGGCGCAGGCGGCCGCGCCGCCAGGCATGAGGAGGGACCCTAAACTTCAACCAGTATTGCAGAGGCCGCATCCGAAGAGGGCCGAGCTTCAGAACCGAGAAGGCGGAAGCCATCAGCCCTAACATCCTCTGGAAAAACTTCAGATGGAGACAGGCTTTGTTCCTGACCAAAGCCGCGAGCTGCTGAATAACCAGAGTGTGCACTGGTGAGACTACAGCCATCATATGGGCTGAGTCGAGAACTGCACCCAGGAACGTTATACGCTGGATGGGGAGCAGTGAACTCTTGACGAAATTGACCCAGAGACCCAGGCACTCCATGTGGCTGAGCAACATGGATCTGTGATGTTCTAGCTCGGCTCGAGATTGGGCTAGAATGAGCCAGTCGTCGAGATGGTTGAGAACTCGGTTGAGAATTCCCATCTGTCTCAGAGAGGAAAGAGGAAAAGAGGAAAGAGTTCATGCACTTGGTAAAAGTGCGAGGAGCTAGGGACAGCCCGAATGGAAGGACCGTGTATTGGTAAGCCACACCCTCGAATGCGAATCTCAAGAATCACCTGTGATGGGGCGCTATCTGGATGTGAAAGTATGCATCTTTGACACTCCGGGGATGGCCTGCTAGGCCTTGGCCCGTGAAGCAAGGGGTTGAATGGCGCCAGGCGGCGGGCCGCTGAGAGGGGGCCCGCACACCGGCGAGTGTGGGAGAGGAAAATTGCTCTTTCTTTGAGAATGTAAAATATTTATTGTGTTCGCCATAACAACAGCGTTTTGCGTGGGCGCAACAGCAGTGGACCCTGGAAGCAGAACACAACAACTGGTTCCTGTGCCCGGAACTGAACGGGGCAAAGGGGAAAGTGGACGAAAAAGCTTTTGGGGTGGTCCGGCTTCGGCGGGACTTAACCCCTTTCTCTTTTCTCCCTTGTGATCAGGAAGACTTGGGAGGCCTCGGGTCCAGCTCTATCTTAGGCCGGGGAGCCTGCCGTTGCCTCGGGAAGGAGGAGCGCCTGGCGGGTCAGACTCGGCGGCGCTGTTCCTTTGGAGCTGAAGCTGCCTGGGTGGTAGAGGGAGCAGGCTTGCTCTGCTGAACCGGCACAGTCCTGGGGCAGCTGGAAGCAGAGGTAGAGCTGGAGCGCTTAGGCAGGAAGTGTCGCATGGCCTGGGACGACTTCTGAGCCGTGGTGAAACGCTCTGTAAAGCCCTCTACGGCTGGCCCAAAGAGACCGGACAGGGAGACAGGGGCATCCAGGAAGACTGTCTTGTCTGCATCCTTGATTTCAGCCAAGTTGAGCCAAAGATGGCGCTCGAGCACGACCAGGCTTGCCATTGACCATCCGATGGCCTGGGCTGTGGCTTTCGTGGCGCGCAGGGCCAAATCCGTGGCGCTGCGAAGGTCAAGAAAGGCATGTGCATCGATTCCAGACTGTCCAGGGAGCGGAGGAGCTTGGCTTGGAACACCTGGAGTATAGCCATGGTGTGCAGTGAAGAGGCAGCTTGGCCCGCAGAGGTGTAGGCTCTGCCAGCTAAGGCAGAGGTGGTCCTGCAGGGCTTGGATGTAAGGGCCCTCTTGGTTTCCCACGGCCACGGGGGGACAGAGGTGAGCTGCCACTGCTTCGTCCAGGGGCGGTAAGCTGTCGTAGCCCTTCTCCATGGAGCCATCAACTGAAGTGAGAGCTGACTGTTAAGAAGTACGTAAGCGAGCCGAGTAGGGTGCGCGCCACGACATGGTCAGCTCATCATGGACTTCAGGGAAAAACGGTGCAGAGCGTTGGTGAGGGGCCTGGTGACGTCCCAGCAGGAACCACTCGTCCAGTCTGCTGTGTGTTGGTTCTTCAGGCGGGGCCCATTGGAAGTCAAGCTCCTCGACAGCCTTGGAGAGGCCGCGAGAGACATAGAGTCATCATCGAGCAGCTCGTCCTCAGAACCGCCGAAGGAGACGAGGCCGCTTGCATCAGCCGAGGGACGCAGCTCAGGGCGGGAGAACAAGACGGGGGACTGCTCTCTCGGGGGAGAGAGTGAGGCACGTGGGGGCTGGGCCGGCGTGAGCTCATCCAACTCTGGACGCTGGGCCGTTCTGCCCCGCTGTCTCTTCCTAGCCGGCTCGCGGGAGGAAGAAGACGGGAGGCCGCGAGCGGTGGGATCGCCCCCACTGAAGAAGGCGATCCACGAGCGCAGAGAGGCAAGACTCATGTTCTCGCAGTGAGAACATGAGGTCACTCACCGTGCCCGTTGTCTTCATGCAGAGGGGCTCTGCATGTGCCACAAGTGTGGCGCGGCATTTGTAACAACGCCGCCGCCGTGAAAACGGCGTTTGAGGGGCTCTTTTAGAGCAGCGAGGGCCGCAGGAAGCTCTTTTAGAGCGACAATTTAGTGGCAATAAACCGCGGGAAAATGCTCAGTTAGATGCGCCGGATGGCGGCAGGAGACGCGCTGGTAGGCGGCCAGAAGTGGGAAGTGGGCGGCTCAAGACGGCGCTCGAGGCAGCCGTCGATGACGGCGCCAGCGCTTCTGGGTCCGCCGAGCTTAGCAGTCCGCTGCGGGAGTTTCTTCGATGGCGGTGAGAGCGTCTTCCAATCAAGCTTCTTCCAAGGCGGCGAAGGCTTCAGCCGGAGATCAGCGAAGAGCGATGTGAAGTCATCGCTGAAGGAGAGAGAACTGAAATCCTATGGCGAAACGCCTGCTTATATAGCCCTAAACCCCACCCATTTTGGAGGGAATATTCGCTCGCTTTGTCGCCATAGCCGTCATTGGTTCAACAACTTGTCTATGAGTGAACCAATGATGATGCAGTTACACTGCGTTATTGAAAAAAGGCTTCAGTAACGGGGATAAAGGAGACCTTTCCCCATACGCAGTACGAGTGAAGTATCGAAAGGGAACTATAAAGTTTTAATAATCATTCTAATTCTATGAGAATAGCAGAGTCCACACCACAACTATGACGACACAGAGAGGAACAATTTTGTTTGAGTCACTTTCAGAATGATTTTTTTCCAGCTGATGAATGATAAAAACATTGACAACCAATCAGAATCCATGCTGCTTGAATAAGCTTCAGAATTTAAAGCAGCAGACAACATTGGAGTGCATACTAATATAGTTTTCATTATAGTCTAGTTATCGTTCTTTGTGTGAACAAGCCTTTAAAATTTCACCTGCACAGTACATAGGCCCTGGAGCTGATATGTTGGGCTTGACAAATTCATAGACGTAATAATCTCCTGGACAGGCTTTAACTTTCACTATGGATGTAGATCTGTAGCTGCCGCAATCACTGTTCCAATATGTTCCCAGGACTTCACGGGTCACCACTCCATCCTCAATTGTTGGATGAGAACCGTTGAGAAACAGGCTAGTTTCACCACCACATCTCACATAACTCACACACCACTCAGACATCTGGGCACTTTCTCCATTCAAATACAGCCGATACCAGCTACTCCGTTCAACAAGAGTGTCATCATATCCAGAGGATTGGCTTTGCCGTATGTCTCTCCAGGATTCATCAAGAGTGTTATAATCATAGCATGGATCAGAGCTGGAAGTTGCAGGTCCTAAAAGAACAAAGACAAACCAATAACAGACTGTGATGATACATATGCATTCACTGCACTGCAAAAAGTGATTTTCTTTCTCAGTATTTTTCTTATTCTGGCTGGGTTTTACAGTATATCTGCATTAGAATTGTTATAGTAGCATTTATTTGTATTTGTACTCTAAAACAAACTAAAGTGGCTTTGAATAAATCTTAAAAGTAAATGCTTATTAATAAAGTGAAAATAAGGGAATCTTTTATTAGTTATTGTGTCTTTGCTTAAAAATGTGATTATAGCTGTCACATCTATCTTCTCTCTTTGGATGGTTTTTGAGTTTTTCCTGTTCTTTCTCTGACCAGCAGATGAAGTCTGGTGTTACTGTTCTGCTGTCAGTCATGGATCATTTCTCCTGTTCATCATTCTCAAAAGTACTGTAAGCCTAGGTCGTAGAGTTGGTTGTTGTCTTTTTCTTTTCTGCCTGACATTTGAGTCTGTTTTAAAGGGATGGTTCACACTAAAATGGAAAATTAAGTCATCATTTACTAGCTCTTGTGTTGTTCTAATATTGTATGTGTTTTATGGACCACAAAAGGAGAATGTTCATGTCCCGCTCCTGCTCGTCCATATACTGGCAGTGAATAGTGACCAGCATCAAGCTTTTTAAAAAAGATGAAAAAGTATCAACGGTCCAATGCATCACGTGCCATATATTCCAAGTGTTCTGGGGGTATGCAATAGCGTTTACTGAAAAACAAACCAGAATTTAATGTATTATTTGACAAGTTCTTGACCTTGGCCACTGGGCTTCTCTGCACGGCTGCACGACATGCGCATTTGCGAGACTTGATTAGCGCCGCAGTTTACTCCGCGTCGCCCTGAAAAAGCACACAAGTTAGGCTATGAGAAATCAAAATTGACAAAAAAAATGTGAATTATTCCTTTAAACATCTTTGGTTCTCTTCTAAAACTGTGCGCCTCTTTTAAAACATTTTTTATAAATAGCCTCTATTTCTATACTTTGAGATATAAGCAATTACAACATGAGCATACTGTATAAAGTCACATTTGTGAAAAATAAATATGGAATAAAAAAAAAGAAGTTGCAATTATGAGATGCAACTATGAAAAATAAGGTTGCGTTTGTGAAAAATAAGAATGACCAAGCTTTTATTTACTTATTACTCAAGAAAAGGCAGAAGTGGATTTCCAAACATTGAATGCAATTGTCCAGGTAATTATTTTGCTATAATAACTGACTGACATGTGTTTCCTTCATATTGCCGCTGCTGATCTGATGAACTTCTGACAGTAGCAGTGAAAGTCTGTTTTAGTAATCGCCATGTGAGCTGGATCACTCACTGTAGGGATACATTATTGTTTGGCAATAGCAAATTAGTCCTGACAGGTGATCCGCCAACAGCAAATTTGATTTCACGGGTGGAAAATGATTTACATTGTTGTTTGAACAGAACTTTAGAGAATTTAATCACATTTACATTATCACATTAAAGCACATTTAAACATTCAAGGCTACCTACAGAAAGAAACCCAAAAATGTATATAAGTTCTAAACCGCAAATGTTAAAAAGAGGTGCTCTACCAACAGAAGAGGAGGTGCAATCAAAAAATCTAAATGCATATGAACTGAAAAAAGGTGCAAAACTCACTCTTACAGCATTCTAACTTTATATATGAAATTAGAATAAAGTTAGCGCTCTAAGGGTGAGTGTTGCACCTTTTTTCTAGACAGTAAGTAGGCTCTTTCACTATATGAATTATTCATACTACATTTCTTTAATTTCTACATTTTTAAAGCAAAGGATGAAAAGAGGAAGAATTAAAGATTAGATGAAGTGAAAGAATGGTTGTATGTGTTGTTTGTCCAATAATTATTTTTAGATAATTTAGATAATTTAGTCATTTTACATGTCAGATTCACCGTAAACACTCACCATTAATCAGCAGCAGTAGAGACACACACAGTGAGATCAGAAACCTCATTGTGACGAACGGCACCTGCACACACATATACAACATACACACACTTATTAAATATATATATATATATATATATATATATATATATATATATATATATATATATATTTTTTTTTTATTGTGCATATTTGTAAAAACAACTCAAATGATAATGTACACAGAGATTTATATCAATTTAGATCCATCAAAAGCCAGTGGCATTAAGAGTGATTTGATAAAATAAAGAGAAAATGCAGAGAGGTATCGTTACCTGAAGTCAGAGCAAACAGCTCAATACACTGATGCTGAACAGCAGCTCTCACAATCTTGCCTTTAATAATTGTGTGGATCATTACTGGAACTAGAACCGGTTTTTCATGTTTCATTTGACAAGATATTTGTGTATAAAATGATACAGAACATTCAGTAAGGCACTGTCTTTTTCTGTGGTCGAACAGATTATGGGTGGATCCAGTTATAGCGTGTGAGGAGTTGACATGAGGACAATGCAAAGCAACATCAAAGCAAACACGCATAGTTTGTGTAGATTTTGGCCTGACATGGGGAGAACGAGCCACCGTGTCACAGAAAGGTGGCGCTATGGGGTTATCCCCTCCTTCCTCGAATCTACTGAAGCCTTATGAAATCTTGTGGGTGAGAATCCGCCTGCCAATGGTGTTCAAGCTCGCAAAATAAAGGCAGGCACCGCTGGACACCATTACCTCAGAATCTTTGGAAACAACCTGTGGCAACAGTGTTAAAGTAGCCCAATTCTGCAGACAGAACATGCGAAAAAGGAAATGTCCAGGTTGGAAAACAGAGGCAAGCATTCTCAAGACACAAACAGCCCACCGGCCAGTCTGCGGGAGGATCTGTTTCAGCATGAGAAGTCATCCTGGGGAGTGTCAATAGTGCACTCTCTGGAGTACCTCTGTACATTCCGACAGGGACAGAAACCCTTATGCTTTTATTTGGAACTTTATGTTATCAGGAAGAATTTCCAAACCTTCTTCCACAAAATATTTTCCACCAATCTGTTCCATTTTGTAACAACAAGAGTAGAAGAAACACAATCATTAAGAAAAAGAAAACAAATATCTCTATTTTTTTTTTTTTATGTAGATTTAAAACATATTCTGCCTACATATACGTTTCAGCCAGGTTTGGGAGAGGTATTTCAGAAAACTAGCTCTTAACATAAGGACACCTAAGAATTGGCTGCAGGACGACGTTAGCATGGCTTCTGATGTCACACTTGGTTTTGTGTTTTGTGACAGCACAATAATTTGGTTATTTGAGCAAATGTTAAATTGCACCCCGTCTTAATCTTCATTAACACTTTAATTCAACAGTCCACTTTAGACGTTCAAACTATAAGTAACTTTGCAACTACAGGTCAACTAACTCTCATTAGAGTATTAGTAGACTATCTGCTTAATATCCGCTAACACTTTATGTTGACAGCAGGGCCGGAGTGGGACTCATTTTCAGCCCTGGAGTTTCATGCCTTAAACCGGCCCACTTTAATTCAAGACTGACTATGTTAAAATAATGTAATTAAAACCTCAGTATATAAGTCTGTAATAGTGCACTGTTCTCTACAGCCTTGTAATTAATTGTATTTTTCAAAAATGTCTATAAAAATTATAGTACAATAAAATGCTAAAATTTGATATAGAGTCATTTTTATTGTTATGATTTTATAATGTGAACCCCTGATTAATTCTCCAGCCACCTAGTGGCTGTAGTTAAAAAATTCATGTTATTTTATTTTATTTTTTTAAGTGGAAGCAATCATTCACTAAACCCAGGCACATTTTTCATGGCTATCACTATGAATGAAATTAAGAAATGTAGATCTTTTTTTAAAGTGGATTTAACATAAAATTTTGCCATTTTATATGAATGTATATACTTAAATTATTACAAATTGAGGCAAATAAATAACAACAAAAAAAAAAATACCATAAATACTCCAAAACTGCACAACTTTACAGTAAAATATTAAAGTGAGCTATATTACGTTTGTTTATAAGAAGTTACATTATGTTACAAAATCACATTTTATCACGTTATGTTAGCTAGTTTTACAAAAAAATGAATATTGTTGCCCAATGTGTAATAGCATAGCAAGCAACATAACATAAGTGATAGGCCCTATTTATTATTTGCCTACTATTATTACGATATGTGTAATAGCTGCTTGCATGCCTTTATCTTTTGCAAGTTTCCTCTCTTCCTTTGTATTTATTTATGTTACCTAAATCGGCCTCCGGTGGCTTAGACCTTTTGTCTTACCATAATTTAGTGTTGATTTAGAA